>NW_027043411.1:0-110054 GCF_036013475.1 Columba livia
CTTTCCCCTTTCTTTCCACTTTCTTTGGGCTTTCTTTGGGCTTTCTTTTCCCTTTCTTTGGGCTTTCTTTCCCCTTTCTTTGGGCTTTCTTTCCCCTTTCTTTGGGCTTTCTTTGAGCTTTCTTCCCCTTTCTTTGGGCTTTCTTTCCCCTTTCTTTGGGCTTTCTTTCACTTTCTTTGGGCTTTCTTTGCGCTTTCTTTCCACTTTCTTTGGGCTTTCTTCCCCTTTCTTTCCCCTTTCTTTGGGCTTTCTTTGGGCTTTCTTTCCCCTTTCTTTGGGCTTTCTTGGGCTTTCTTTGGGCTTTCCTTCCCCTTTCTTTCCACTTTCTTTGGGCTTTCTTTGGGCTTTCTCTGGGCTTTCTTTCCCTTTCTTTGGCTTTCTTTGGGCTTTCTTTCCCCTTTCTTTGGGCTGTCTTTTGGTTTTCTTTGGGCTTTCTTTCCCCTTTCTTTGGGCTTTCTTTCCCCTTTCTTTGGTCTTTCTTTCCCCTTTCTTGGGCTTTCTTTCCACTTTCTTTGGGCTGTCATTCCCCTTTCTTTGGGCTTTCTTTCCCTTTCTTTGGGCTTTTTTTCCCATTTCTTTGGGCTTTCTTTCCCCCTTCTTTGGGCTGTCATTCCCCTTTCTTTGGGCTTTCTTTCACCTTTCTTTGGGCCTTCTTTGGGCTTTCTTTGGGCTTTCTTTGGGCTTTCTTTGGGCTTTCTTTCCCCTTTCTTTGGGCTTTCTTTGGCTTTCTTTGGGCTTCTTTCCCCTTTCTTTGGGCTTTATTTGGGCTTTCTTTGGGCTTTCTTTGGGCTTTCTTTCCCCTTTCTTTGGGCTTTCCTTGGGCTTTCTTGGGCTTCCTTTCCCCTTTCTTTGAGCTTTCTTTCACCTTTCTTTGGGCTTTCTTTGGGCTTTCTTTGGCTTTCTATCCCCTTTCCTTGCGCTGTCATTCCCCTTTCTTTGGGCTTTCTTTCCCCTTTCTTTGGGCTTTCTTTCCCCTTTCTTTGGGCTTTCTTTGGGCTTTCTTTCCACTTTCTTTAGGCTTTCTTTGGGCTTTCTTTCCCCTTTCTTTGGGCTTTCTTTGGGCTTTCCTTCCCCTTTCTTTGGGCTTTCTCTGGGCTTTCTTTCCCCTTTCTTTGGGCTTTCTTTCCCCTTTCTTTGTTCTTTCTTTGGGCTTTCTTTGGGCTTTCTTTGGGCTTTCTTTGGGCTTTCTTTGGGCTTTCTTTCCCTTTCTTGGGCTTTGTTTCCCCTTTCTTTGAACTTTCTTTGGCTTTCTTTGGGCTTTCTTTGGGCTTTCTTTGGGCTTCTTTGGCTTTCATTCCCTTTCTTTGGGCTTTCTTTCCCCTTTCTTTGGGCTGTCTTTGGGATTTCTTTGGGCTTTCTTTCCCCTTTCTTTGGGCTTTCTTTCCCCTTTCTTTGGACTTTCTTTCCCCTTTCTTAGGGCTTTCTTTCCCCTTTCTTTGGCTTGCTTTGCGCTTTCTTTGGGCTTTCTTTGGGCTTTCTTTGGACTTTCTTTCCCCTTTATTTGGGCTTTCTTTGGGCTTTCTTTCCCTTTCTTTGGGCTTTCTTTGGGCTTTCTTTACCCTTTCTTTGGGCTTTCTATCCCTTTCTTTGGGTTTCTTTCCCCTTTCTTTCCCCTTTCTTTCAATTTCTTTGGGCTTTCTTTTCCCTTTCTTGGGGCTTTCTTTCCCCTTTCTTTGGGCTTTCTTTCCCCTTTCTTTGGGCTTTCTTTGAGCTTTCTTTCCCCTTTCTTTGGGCTTTCTTTCCCCTTTCTTTGGGCTTTCTTTCCACTTTCTTTGGGCTTTCTTTGCGCTTTCTTTCCACTTTCTTTGGCTTTCTTTCCCCTTTCTTTCCCCTTTCTTTGGGCTTTCTTTGGCTTTCTTTCCCCTTTCTTTGGGCTTTCTTTGGGCTTTCTTTGGCTTTCCTTCCCCTTTCTTTCCACTTTCTTTGGGCTTTCTTTGGGCTTTCTTTGGGCTTTCTTTCCCCTTTCTTTGGGCTTTCCTTGGGCTTTCTTTGGGCTTCCTTTCCCCTTTCTTTGAGCTTTCTTTCACCTTTCTTTGGGCTTTCTTTGGGCTTTCTTTGGGCTTTCTATCCCCTTTCCTTGCGCTGTCATTCCCCTTTCTTTGGGCTTTCTTTCCCCTTTCTTTGGGCTTTCTTTCCCCTTTCTTTGGGCTTTCTTTGGGCTTTCTTTCCACTTTCTTTAGGCTTTCTTTGGGCTTTCTTTCCCCTTTCTTTGGGCTTTCTTTGGGCTTTCCTTCCCCTTTCTTTGGGCTTTCTCTGGGCTTTCTTTCCCCTTTCTTTGGGCTTTCTTTCCCCTTTCTTTGTTCTTTCTTTGGGCTTTCTTTGGCTTTCTTTGGGCTTTCTTTGGGCTTTCTTTCCCCTTTCTTGGGGCTTTCTTTCCCCTTTCTTTGAACTTCTTTGGGCTTTCTTTGGGCTTTCTTTGGGCTTTCTTTGGGCTTTCTTTGGCTTTCATTCCCCTTTCTTTGGGCTTTCTTTCCCTTTCTTTGGGCTGTCTTTGGGATTTCTTTGGGCTTTCTTTCCCCTTTCTTTGGCTTTCATTCCCCTTTCTTTGGACTTTCTTTCCCCTTTCTTAGGGCTTTCTTTCCCCTTTCTTTGGGCTTGCTTTGCGCTTTCTTTGGGCTTTCTTTGGGCTTTCTTTGGACTTTCTTTCCCTTTCTTTGGGCTTTCTTTGGGCTTTCTTTCCCCTTTCTTTGGCTTTCTTTGGGCTTTCTTTACCCTTTCTTTGGGCTTTCTATCCCCTTTCTTTGGGTTCTTTCCCTTTCTTTCCCTTTCTTTCCAATTTCTTTGGGCTTTCTTTTCCTTTCTTTGGGCTTTCTTTCCCTTTCTTTGGGCTTTCTTTCCCCTTTCTTTGGGCTTTCTTTGAGCTTTCTTTCCCTTTCTTTGGGCTTTCTTTTCCCCTTTCTTTGGGCTTTCTTTCCACTTTCTTTGGGCTTTTCTTTGCGCTTTCTTTCACTTTCTTTGGGCTTTCTTTCCCTTTCTTTCCCCTTTCTTTGGGCTTTCTTTGGGCTTTCTTTCCCCTTTCTTTGGGCTTTCTTGGGCTTTCTTTGGGCTTTCCTTCCCGTTTCTTTCCACTTTCTTTGGGCTTTCTTTGGGCTTTCTTTCCCCTTTCTTTGGGCTTTCTTTGGGCTTTCTTTCCCCTTTCTTTGGGCTGTCTTTTGGTTTTCTTTGGGCTTTCTTTCCCCTTTCTTTGGGCTTTCTTTCCCCTTTCTTTGGTCTTTCTTTCCCCTTTCTTTGGGCTTTCTTTCCACTTTCTTTGGGCTGTCATCCCCTTTCTTTGGGCTTTCTTTCCCCTTTCTTTGGGCTTTCCTTTGGCTTTCTTTCCAATTTCTTTGGGCTTTCTTTGGGCTTTCTTTCCCTTTCTTTGGGCTTTCTTTCCCTTTCTTTGGGCTTTCTTTCCCTTTTCTTTGGGCTTTTTTTCCCATTTCTTTGGGCTTTCTTTCCCCCTTCTTTGGGCTGTCATTCCCCTTTCTTTGGGCTTTCTTTCCCCTTTCTTTGGGCTTTCTTTCACCTTTCTTTGGGCCTTCTTTGGGCTTTCTTTGGGCTTTCTTTGGGCTTTCTTTGGGCTTTGTTTCCCCTTTCTTTGGGCTTTCTTTGGGCTTTCTTTCCCCTTTCTTTGGGCTTTATTTGGGCTTTCTTTGGGCTTTCTTTGGGCTTTCTTTCCCCTTTCTTTGGGCTTTCCTTGGGCTTTCTTTGGGCTTCCTTTCCCCTTTCTTTGAGCTTTCTTTCACCTTTCTTGAACTTTCTTTGGCTTTCTTTGGGCTTTCTTTGGGCTTTCTTTGGGCTTTCTTTGGGCTTTCATTCCCTTTCTTTGGGCTTTCTTTCCCCCTTTCTTTGGGCTGTCTTTGGGATTTCTTTGGGCTTTCTTTCCCCTTTCTTTGGGCTTTCATTCCCTTTCTTTGGACTTTCTTTCCCCTTTCTTAGGGCTTTCTTTCCCCTTTCTTTGGGCTTGCTTTGCGCTTTCTTTGGGCTTTCTTTGGGCTTTCTTTGGACTTTCTTTCCCCTTTCTTTGGGCTTTCTTTGGGCTTTCTTTCCCCTTTCTTTGGGCTTTCTTTGGGCTTTCTTTACCCTTTCTTTGGGCTTTCTATCCCCTTTCTTTGGGTTTCTTTCCCCTTTCTTTCCCCTTTCTTTCCAATTTCTTTGGGCTTTCTTTTCCCTTTCTTTGGGCTTTCTTTCCCCTTTCTTTGGGCTTTCTTTCCCCTTTCTTTGGGCTTCTTTGAGCTTTCTTTCCCCTTTCTTTGGGCTTTCTTTCCCTTTCTTTGGGCTTTCTTTCCACTTTCTTTGGGCTTTCTTTGCGCTTTCTTTCCACTTTCTTTGGGCTTTCTTTCCCTTTCTTTCCCCTTTCTTTGGGCTTTCTTTGGGCTTTCTTTCCCCTTTCTTTGGGCTTTCTTTGGGCTTTCTTTGGCTTTCCTTCCCGTTTCTTTCCACTTTCTTTGGGCTTTCTTTGGGCTTTCTTTCCCCTTTCTTTGGCTTTCTTTGGGCTTTCTTTCCCCTTTCTTTGGGCTGTCTTTTGGTTTTCTTTGGGCTTTCTTTCCCCTTTCTTTGGGCTTTCTTTCCCCTTTCTTTGGTCTTTCTTTCCCCTTTCTTTGGGCTTTCTTTCCACTTTCTTTGGGCTGTCATTCCCCTTTCTTTGGGCTTTCTTTCCCCTTTCTTTGGGCTTTCCTTTGGCTTTCTTTCCAATTTCTTTGGGCTTTCTTTGGGCTTTCTTTCCCCTTTCTTTGGGCTTTCTTTCCCCTTTCTTTGGCTTTTCTTTCCCTTTTCTTTGGGCTTTTTTTCCCATTTCTTTGGCTTTCTTTCCCCCTTCTTTGGGCTGTCATTCCCCTTTCTTTGGGCTTTCTTTCCCCTTTCTTTGGGCTTTCTTTCACCTTTCTTTGGGCCTTCTTTGGGCTTTCTTTGGGCTTTCTTTGGGCTTTCTTTGGGCTTTGTTTCCCCTTTCTTTGGGCTTTCTTTGGGCTTTCTTTCCCCTTTCTTTGGGCTTTATTTGGGCTTTCTTTGGGCTTTCTTTGGGCTTTCTTTCCCCTTTCTTTGGGCTTTCCTTGGGCTTTCTTGGGCTTCCTTTCCCCTTTCTTTGAGCTTTCTTTCACCTTTCTTTGGGCTTTCTTTGGGCTTTCTTTCCACTTTCTTTAGGCTTTCTTTGGGCTTTCTTATCCCCTTTCTTTGGCTTTCTTTGGCTTTCCTTCCCTTTCTTTGGGCTTTCTCTGGCTTTCTTTCCCCTTTCTTTGGGCTTTCTTTCCCCTTTCTTTGTTCTTTCTTTGGGCTTTCTTTGGGCTTTCTTTACCCTTTCTTTGGGATTTCTTTGGGCTTTCTTTCCCTTTCTTTGGGCTTTCTTTCCCCTTTCTTTGGGCTTTCTTTCCCCTTTCTTTGGGCTTTCTTTGGGCTTTCTTTCCCCTTTCTTTGGGCTTTCTTTGGGCTTTCTTTCCACTTTCCTTGGGCTTTCTTTGGGCTTTCTTTCCCCTTTCTTTGGGCTTTCTTTGGCTTTCCTTCCCCTTTCTTAGGGCTTTCTCTGGGCTTTCTTTCCCCTTTCTTTGGGCTTTCTTTCCCCTTTCTTTGGGCTTTCTTTGGGCTTTCTTTGGGCTTTCTTTACCCTTTCTTTGGGATTTCTTTGGGCTTTCTTTCCCCTTCCTTTAGGATTTGTTTCCCCTTTCTTTGGGCTTTCTTTCCCCTTTCTTTGGGCTTTCTTTGGGCTTTCTTTCCCCTTTCTTTGGGCTTTCTTTGGGCTTTCTTTCCCTTTCTTTGGGCTTTCTTTCCCCTTTCTTTGGGCTTTCTTTGGCTTTCTTTCCCCTTTCTTTGGGCTTTCTTTCCCCTTTCTTTGGTCTTTCTTTCCCCTTTATTTGGGCTTTCTTTCCCCTTTCTTTGGGCTTTCTTTGGGCGTTCTTTCCCCTTTCTTTGGGCTTTCTTTCCCCTTTCTTTGGGCTTTCTTTGGGCGTTCTTTCCCCTTTCTTTGGCTTTCTTTCCCCTTTCTTTCCCCTTTCTTTTGCTTTCTTTCCCTTTCTTTGGGATTTCTTTGGCTTTCTTTCCGCTTTCTTTTGCTTTCTTTCCCCTTTCTTTGGGCTTTCTTTCCCTTTCTTTGGGCTTTCTTTGGGCTTTCTTTCCCCTTTCTTTGGCTTTCTTTGGCTTTCTTTCCCCTTTCTTTGGGCTTTCTTTCCCCTTTCTTTGGGCTTTCTTGGGCTTTCTTTGGGCTTTCTTGGGCTTTCTTTGGGCTTTCTTTGGGCTTTCTTGGGCTTTCTTTGGGCTTTCATTCCCCTTTCTTTGTGCTTTCTTTCCCCTTTCTTTGGGCTGTCTTTGGGATTTCTTTGCGCTTTCTTTGGGCTTTCTTTGGGCTTTCTTTGGACTTTCTTTGGGCTTTCTTTCCCCTTTCTTTGGGCTTTCTTTGGGCTTTCTTTACCCTTTCTTTGGGCTTTCTATCCCCTTTCTTTGGGGCTTTCTTTCCCCTTTCTTTCCACTTTCTTTGGGCTTTCTTTGGGCTTTCTTTCCCCTTTCTTAGGGCTTTCTTTCCCTTTCTTTGGCTTTCTTTGGGCTTTCTTTGGACTTTCTTTGGGCTTTCTTTCCCCTTTCTTGGGGCTTTCTTTCACCTTTCTTTGGCCTTCTTTGGGCTTTCTTTGGGCTTTCTGTGGGCTTTCTTTGGGCTTTCTTTCCCTTTCTTTGGGCTTTCTTTCCCCTTTCTTTCGGCTTTCTTTCCCCTTTCTTTGGGTTTTCTTTCCCCTTTCTTTGGGCTGTCACTCCCCTTTCTTCGGGCTTTTTTTCCCCTTTCTTTGGGCTTTCTTTCCCTTTTCTTTGGGCTTTCTTTGGGCTTTCTTTGGGATTTCTTTGGGATTTCTCTGGGCTTTCTTTCCCTTTCTTTGGGCTTTCTTTCCCCTTTCCTTGGGCTTTCTTTGGGTTTTCTTTACCCTTCTTTCCACTTTCTTTGGGCTTTCTTTCGGCTTTCTTTGGGCTTTCTTTGCCCTTTCTTTCGGCTTTCTTTCCCCTTTCTTTGGGTTTTCTTTCCCCTTTCTTTGGGCTGTCATTCCCCTTTCTTTGGGCTTTTTTTCCCCTTTCTTTGGGCTTTCTTCCTTTTCTTTGGGCTTTCTTTGGGCTTTCTTTGGGCTTTCTTTGGGCTTTCTTTGGGCTTTCATTCCCTTTCTTTGGGCTTTCTTTCCCCTTTCTTTGGGCTGTCTTTGGGATTTCTTTGGGCTTTCTTTCCCCTTTCTTTGGGCTTTCTTCCCCTTTCTTTGGGCTTTCTTTCCCCTTTCTTTGGGCTTTCTTTCCCCTTTCTTTGGGCTTGCTTTGCGCTTTCTTTGGGTTTTCTTTGGGCTTTCTTTGGACTTTCTTTCCCCTTTCTTTGGGCTTTCTTTGGGCTTTCTTTCCCCTTTCTTTGGGCTTTCTTTGGGCTTTCTTTACCCTTTCTTTGGGCTTTCTATCCGCTTTCTTTGGGCTTTCTTTCCCCCTTTCTTTCCACTTTCTTTGGGCTTTCTTGGGCTTTCTTTTCCCTTTCTTTGGGCTTTCTTTCCCCTTTCTTTGGGCTTTCTTTCCCCTTTCTTTGAGCTTTCTTTCCCCTTTCTTTGGGCTTTCTTTCCCCTTTCTTTGGGCTTTCTTTCCCCTTTCTTTGGGCTTTCTTTCCCCTTTTCTTTGGGCTTTCTTTCCCTTTCTTTGGGCTTTTCTTTCCCTTTCTTTGGGCTTTCTTTGAGCTTTCTTTCCCCTTTCTTTGGGCTTTCTTTTCCCCTTTCTTTGGGCTTTCTTTCCCCTTTCTTTGGGCTTTCTTTGGGCTTTCTTCCCCCTTTCTTTGGGCTTTCTTTCCCCTTTCTTTGGGCTTTCTTTCCCCTTTCTTTGGGCTTTCTTTCCCCTTTCTTTGGGCTTGCTTTGCGCTTTCTTTGGGCTTTCTTTGGGCTTTCTTTGGACTTTCTTTCCCTTTCTTTGGGCTTTCTTTGGGCTTTCTTACCCTTTCTTTGGCTTTCTTTGGGCTTTCTTTACCCTTTCTTGGGCTTTCTATCCCCTTTCTTTGGTCTTTCTTTCCCTTTTCTTTGAGCTTTCTTTCCCCTTTCTTTGGGCTTCTTTCCCCTTTCTTTGGGCTTTCTTTCCCTTTCTTTGCGCTTTCTTTCCCCTTTCTTTGGGCTTTCTTTCCCCTTTCTTTGTGCTTTCTTTCCCCTTTCTTTGGGCTGTCTTTGGGATTTCTTTGGGCTTTGTTTGGGCTTTCTTTGGGCTTTCTTTGGCTTTCTTTGGGCTTTCTTTCCCCTTTCTTTAGGCTTTCTTTCCCCTTTCTTTGGGCTTGCTTTGCGCTTTCTTTGGTCTTTCTTTGGGCTTTCTTTGGACTTTCTTTCCCCTTTCTTTGGGCTTTCTTTGGGCTTTCTTTCCCTTTCTTTGGGCTTTCTTTGGGCTTTCTTTACCCTTTCTTTGGGCTTTCTATCCCCTTTCTTTGGGCTTTCTTTCCCTTTCTTTCCACTTTCTTTGGGCTTTCTTTGGCTTTCTTTCCCCTTTCTTTGGGCTTTCTTTCCCCTTTCTTTGGGCTTTCTTTCCCCTTTCTTTGGGCTGTCATTCCCCTTTCTTTGGGCTTTCTTTCCCCTTTCTTTGGGCTTTCTTTCCCCTTTCTTTGGGCTTTCTTTCCCCTTTCTTTGGGCTTTCTTTCCCCTTTCTTTGGGCTTTCTTTGAGCTTTCTTTCCCTTTCTTTGGGCTTTCTTTCCCTTTCTTTGGCTTTCTTTCCACTTTCTTTGGGCTTTCTTTGCGCTTTCTTTCCCCTTTCTTTGGCTTTCTTTCCCCTTTCTTTCCCCTTTCTTTGGCCTTTCTTTGGGCTTTCTTTCCCCTTTCTTTGGCTTTCTTTGGGCTTCTTTCCCTTTCTTGGGCTTTCTTTGGCTTTCTTTCCCTTTCTTTGGGCTTTCTTTGGGCTTTCTTCACCCTTTCTTTGGGCTTTCTTTCCCCTTTCTTTCCACTTTCTTTGAGCTTTCTTTGGGCTTTCTTTACCCTTTCTTTGGGCTTTCTTTCCCCTTTCTTTGGCTTTCTTTGGCTTTCTTTGGGCTTTCTTGGGCTTTCATTCCCCTTTTTTTGGGCTTTCTTTCCCCTTTTCTTTGGGCTGTCTTTGGGATTTCTTTGGGCTTTCTTTCCCTTTCTTTGGGCTTTCTTTCCCCTTTCTTTGGGCTTTCTTTCCGCTTTCTTTGGGCTTGCTTTGCGCTTTCTTTGGGCTTTCTTTGGGCTTTCTTTGGACTTTCTTTCCCCTTTCTTTGGGCTTTCTTTGTGCTTTCTTTCCCCTTTCTTTGGGTTTTCTTTGGGCTTTCTTTACCTTTCTTTGGGCTTTCTATCCCTTTCTTTGGGCTTTCTTTCCCTTTCTTTCCACTTTCTTTGGGCTTTCTTTGGGCTTTCTTTTCCTTTCTTTGGGCTTTCTTTCCCCTTTCTTTGGGCTTTCTTTCCCCTTTCTTTGAGCTTTCTTTCCCTTCTTTGGGCTTTCTTTCCACTTTCTTTGGGCTTTCTTTCCCCTTTCTTTGGGCTTTCTTTCCCCTTTCTTTGGGCTTTCTTTCCCCTTTCTTTGGGCTTTCTTTGAGCTTTCTTTCCCCTTTCTTTGGGCTTTCTTTCCCCTTTCTTTGGGCTTTCTTTCCCCTTTCTTTGGGCTTTCTTTCCCCTTTCTTTGGGCTTTCTTTCCCCTTTCTTTGCGCTTTCTTTCCCCTTTCTTTGGGCTTTCTTTCCCCTTTCTTTGTGCTTTCTTTCCCCTTTCTTTGGGCTGTCTTTGGGATTTCTTTGGGCTTTCTTTGGGCTTTCTTTGGGCTTTCTTTCCCCTTTCTTTAGGCTTTCTTTCCCCTTTCTTTGGGCTTGCTTTGCACTTTCTTTGGTCTTTCTTTGGGCTTTCTTTGGACTTTCTTTCCCCTTTATTTGGGCTTTCTTTGGGCTTTCTTTCCCTTTCTTTGGGCTTTCTTTGGGCTTTCTTTACCCTTCTTTGGGCTTTCTATCCCCTTTCTTTGGGCTTTCTTTCCCCTTTCTTTCCACTTTCTTTGGGCTTTCTTTGGGCTTTCTTCCCTTTCTTTGGGCTTTCTTTCCCCTTTCTTTGGGCTTTCTTTCCCCTTTCTTTGGGCTGTCATTCCCCTTTCTTTGGGCTTTCTTTCCCCTTTCTTTGGGCTTTCTTTCCCCTTTCTTTGGGCTTTCTTTCCCCTTTCTTTGGGCTTTCTTTCCCCTTTCTTTGGGCTTTCTTTGAGCTTTCTTTCCCCTTTCTTTGGGCTTTCTTTCCCCTTTCTTTGGGCTTTCTTTCCACTTTCTTTGGGCTTTCTTTGCGCTTTCTTTCCCCTTTCTTTGGGCTTTCTTTCCCCTTTCTTTCCCCTTTCTTTGCCTTTCTTTGGGCTTTCTTTCCCTTTCTTTGGGCTTTCTTTGGGCTTTCTTTCCCCTTTCTTTGGCTTTCTTTGGGCTTTCTTTCCCCTTTCTTTGGGCTTTCTTTGGGCTTTCTTTACCCTTTCTTTGGGCTTTCTATCCCCTTTCTTTGGGATTCTTTCCCCTTTCTTCCACTTTCTTTGGGCTTTCTTTGGGCTTTCTTTCCCCTTTCTTTGGGCTTTCTTTCCCCTTTCTTTTGGCTTTCTTTGGGCTTTCTTTGGGCTTTCTTTGGGCTTTCTTTGGGCTTTCTTTGGGCTTTCTTTGGGCTTTCTTTGGGCTTTCATTCCCCTTTTTTTGGGCTTTCTTTCCCCTTTCTTTGGGCTGTCTTTGGGATTTCTTTGGGCTTTCTTTCCACTTTCTTTGGGCTTTCTTTGGGCTTTCTTTCCCCTTTCTTTGGGCTTTCTTTCCCCTTTCTTTTGGCTTTCTTTGGGCTTTCTTTGGGCTTTCTTTGCGCTTTCTTTGGGCTTTCTTTGGGCTTTCTTTGGGCTTTCTTTGGGCTTTCTTTCCCCTTTCTTTGGGCTTTCTTTCCCCTTTCTTTGGGCTTGCTTTGCGCTTTTCTTTGGGCTTCTTTGGGCTTTCTTTGGACTTTCTTTCCCTTTCTTTGGGCTTTCTTTGGGCTTTCTTTCCCCTTTCTTTGGGTTTTCTTTGGGATTTCTTTACCCTTTCTTTGGGCTTTCAATCCTCTTTCTTTGGCTTTCTTTCCCCTTTCTTTCCACTTTCTTTGGGCTTTCTTTGGGCTTTCTTTTCCCTTTCTTTGGGCTTTCTTTCCCCTTTCTTTGGGCTTTCTTTCCCCTTTCTTTGAGCTTTCTTTCCCCTTTCTTTGGGCTTTCTTTCCCCTTTCTTTGGCTTTCTTTCCCCTTTCTTTGGGCTTTCTTTCCCCTTTCTTTGGGCTTTCTTTGAGCTTTCTTTCCCCTTTCTTTGGGCTTTCTTTCCCCTTTTCTTTGGGCTTTCTTTCCAATTTCTTTGGGCTTTCTTTGCGCTTTCTTTCCACTTTCTTTGGGCTTTCTTTCCCCTTTCTTTCCCCTTTCTTTGGGCTTTCTTTGGGCTTTCTTTCCCCTTTCTTTGGGCTTTCTTTGGGCTTTCCTTCCCCTTTCTTTCCACTTTCTTTGGGCTTTCTTTGGGCTTTCTTTGGGCTTTCTTTCCCCTTTCTTTGGGCTTTCTTTGGGCTTTCTTTCCCCTTTCTTTGGGCTGTCTTTTGGTTTTCTTTGGGCTTTCTTTCCCCTTTCTTTGGGCTTTCTTTCCCCTTTCTTTGGTCTTTCTTTTCACTTTCTTTGGGCTTTCTTTCCCCTTTCTTTGGGCTGTCATTCCCTTTCTTTGGGCTTTCTTTCCCCTTTCTTTGGGCTTTCCTTGGGCTTTCTTTCCAATTTCTTTGGGCTTTCTTTGGGCTTTCTTTCCCCTTTCTCTGGCTTTCATTCCCCTTTCTTTGGGCTTTCTTTCCCCTTTCTTTGGGCTTTTTTCCCATTTCTTTGGGCTTTCTTTCCCCTTTCTTTGGGCTTTCTTTCCCCTTTCTTTGGGCTTTCAGTCACCTTTCTTTGGGCCTTCTTTTGGCTTTCTTTGGCCTTTCTTTGGGCTTTCTTTGGGCTTTCTTTGGGCTTTGTTTCCCCTTTCTTTGGGCTTTCTTTGGGCTTTCTTTGGCTTTCTTTCCCTTTCTTTGGGCTTTATTTGGGCTTTCTTTGGGCTTTCTTTGGGCTTTCTTTCCCCTTTCTTTGGGCTTTCCTTGGGCTTTCTTTGGGCTTTCTTTCCCCTTTCTTTGAGCTTTCTTTCACCTTTCTTTGGGCTTTCTCTGGGCTTTCTTTGGGCTTTCTTTCCCCTTTCTTTGGGCTTTCTTTCCCATTTCTTTGGGCTTTCTTTGGGCTTTCTTTCCACTTTCCTTGGGCTTTCTTTGGGCTTTCTTTCCTCTTTCTTTGGGCTTTCTTTGGCTTTCCTTCCCCTTTCTTTGGGCTTTCTCTGGGCTTTCTTTCCCCTTTCTTTGGGCTTTCTTTGGGCTTTCTTTGGGCTTTCTTTCCCCTTTCTTTGGGATTTCTTTGGGCTTTCTTTCCACTTTCTTTGGGCTTTGTTTCCCCTTTCTTTGGGCTTTCTTTCCCTTTCTTTGGGCTTTCTTTGGGCTTTCTTTCCCCTTTCTTTGGGCTTTCTTTGGGCTTTCTTTCCCCTTTCTTTGGGATTTCTTTGGGCTTTCCTTCCCCTTTCTTTGGGCTTTCTCTGGGCTTTCTTTCCCTTTCTTCGGGCTTTCCTTGGGCTTTCTTTGGGCTTTCTTTCCCCTTTCTTTGGGATTTCTTTGGGCTTTCTTTCCCCTTTCTTTGGGCTTTCTTTCCCCTTTCTTTGGGCTGTCATTCCCCTTTCTTTGGGCTTTCTTTCCCCTTTCTTTGGGCTTTCCTTGGGCTTTCTTTCCACTTTCTTTGGGATTTCTTTGGGCTTTCTTTGGGCTTTCTTTCCCCTTTCTTTGGCTTTCTTTCCCCTTTCTTTGGGCTTTCTTTCCCCTTTCTTTGGGCTTTCTTTCCCCTTTCTTTGGGCTTTCTTTCCCCTTTCTTTGGGCTGTTATTCCCCTTTCTTTGGGCTTTCTTTCCCCTTTCTTTGGGCTTTCTTTCACCTTTCTTTGGGCCTTCTTTGGGCTTTCTTTGGCTTTCTTTGGGCTTTCTTTGGGCTTTCTTTCCCCTTTCTTTGGGCTTTCTTTCAACTTTCTGTGGGCTTTCTTTGGGCTTTCTTTCCCCTTTCTTTGGGCTTTCTTTCGGCTTTCTTTGGGCTTTCTTTGGGCTTTCTTTGGGAGTTCTTTGGGCTTTCTTTGGGCTTTCTTTGGGCTTTATTTCCCCTTTCTGTGGGCTTTCTTTGGGTTTTCTTTCCGTTTCTTTGGACTTTCTTTGGGCTTTCTTTGGCTTTCTTTGGGCTTTCTTTCCCCTTTCTTTGGGCTTTCTTTCCCCTTTCTTTGGGCTTTCTTTCCCCTTTCTTTGGGCTGTCATTCCCCTTTCTTTGGGCTTTCTTTCCCCTTTCTTTGGGCTCTCTTTCCCCTTTCTTTGGGCTCTCTTTCCCCTTTCTTTGGGCTTTCTTTCCCCTTTCTTTGGCTTTCTTTGGGCTTTCATTGGGCTTTCTTTGGGCTTTCTTTGGGCTTTCTTTGGGCTTTCTTTGGGCTTTATTTCCCCTTTCTGTGGTCTTTCTTTGGGCTTTCTTTGGGTTTTCTTTCCCCTTTCTTTGGACTTTCTTTGGGCTTTCTTTGGGCTTTCTTTGGCTTTCTTTCCCCTTTCTTTGGGCTTTCTTTCCCCTTTCTTTGGGCTTTCTTTCCCCTTTCTTTGGGCTGTCATTCCCTTTCTTTGGGCTTTCTTTCCGCTTTCTTTGGGCTTCTTTCCCTTTTCTTTGGGCTTTCTTTGGGCTTTCTTTGGGCTTTCTTTGGGATTTCTTTGGGATTTCTCTGGGCTTTCTTTCCCCTTTCTTTGGGCTCTCTTTCCTCTTTCTTTGGGCTGTCTTTTCCCTTTCTTTGGGCTTTCTTTCCCTCTCTTTGGGCTTTCTTTGGGCTGTCTTTGCCCATTCTTTGGGCTTTCTTTGCCCTTTCTTTGGGCTTTCTTTCCCCTTTCTTTGGGCTTTCTTTCCCCTTTCTTTGGGATTTCTTTGCGCTTTCTTTCCCCTTTCTTTGGGCTTTCTTTCCCCTTTCTTTGGGCTTTCTTTGGGCTCTCTTTCCCCTTTCTTTCCCCTTTCTTTGGGCTTTCTTTGGGCTTTCTTTCGCCCTTTCTTTGGGGCTTTTCTTTCCCCTTTCTTTGGTCTTTCTTTCCTCTTTCTTTGGGCTTTCTTTCCGCTTTCTTTTGGCTTTCTTTCCCCCTTTCTTTCCGCTTTCTTTGGGCTTTGTTTCCCCTTTCTTTGGGCTTTCTTTAGGCTTTCTTTCCCCTTCCTTTCCACTTTCTTCGGGCTTTCTTTGGGCTTTCTTTGGGCTTTCTTTCCCCTTTCTTTGGGCTTTCTTTGGGCTTTCTTTACCCTTTCTTTGGGCTTTCTTTCCCCTTTCTTTGGGCTTTCTTTCCCGTTTCTTTGGCCTTTCTTTGGCTTTCTTTCCCCCTTTCTTTGTGCTTTCTTTGGGATTTCTTTCCACATTCTGCGGGCTTTCTTTGGGCTTTCTTTGGGCTTTCTTTGGGCTTTCTTTGGGCTTTCTCTTCCCCTTTCTTTGGGCTTTCTTTTCCCTTTCTTTGGGCTTTCTTCGGGCTTTCTTTCCTCCTTTTTTGGGCTTTCCTTGGGCTTTCTTTCGGTTTTATTTTGGCCCAAAGAAAGGGGAAAGAAAGCCCAAAGAAAGTGGAAATGAAGCCCAAAGAAAGGGGAAAGAAAGCCCAAAGAAAGCCCAAAGAAAGCCCAAAGAAAGCCCAAAGAAAGCCCGCAGAATGCGGGAAAGAAAGCCCAAAGAAAGCCTAAAGAAAGCCCAAGGAAAGCCCAAAGAAAGGGGAGAGAAAGCCCAAAGAAAGGGGAAAGAAAGCCCAAAGAAAGCCAAAGAACGCCCAAAGAAAGTGGAAAGGAAGGGGAAATAAAGCCCAAAGAAAGCCCAAAGAAAGCCAAAAGAAAGCCCAAAGAAAGGGGAATGAAAGCCCAAAGAAAGGGGAAAGAAAGCCCAAAGAAAGCCCAAAGAAAGGGGGAAACAAATCCCAAAGAAAGGGGAAACAAAGTCCAAAGAAAGGGGGAAAGAAAGTGGAAAGAAAGCCCAAAGAAAGGGGAAAGAAGGGAAAGAAAGAGGAAAGAAAGCCCAAAGAAAGCCCAAAGAAAGCCCAAAGAAAGCCCAAAGAAAGCCCAAAGAAAGGGGAAAGAAAGGGGAAAGAAAGCCCAAAGAAGGGGAAAGAAAGCCCAAAGAAAGGGGAAAGAAAGCCCAAAGAAAAGAGAAAGAAAGCCCAAAGAAAGGGGAAGGAAAGCTTACAGAAAGCCCAAAGAAAGGGGAAAGAAAGCCAAAGAAAGGAAAAGAAAGCCAAAGAAAGGGGAAAGAAAGCCCAAGAAATGGGAAAGAAAGCCCAAAGAAAGCCCAAAGAAAGCCAAAGAAAGGGGAAAGAAAGCCCGAAGAAAGCCCAAGAAAGCCCAAAGAAAGCCCAAAGAAAGCCAAAGAAAGGGGAAAGAAAGCCCAAAGAAACCCAGAGAAAGCCCAAAGAAAGACCAAAGAAAGGGGAAAGAAAGCCCAAAGAAAGCCAAATAAAGGGGAAAGAAAGCCCAAAGAAAGCCCAAAGAAAGCCCAAAGAAAGTGGAAAAAATGTGGAAAGAAAGCCCAAAGAAAGGGGAAAGAAAGCCCAAAGAAAGCCCAAAGAAAGCCCAAAGAAAGGGGAAAGAAAGCCCAAAGAAAGCCCAAAGAAAGCCCAAAGAAAGGGGGAAAGAAAGCCCAAAGAAAGGGGAAAGAAAGCCAAAGAAAGGGGAAAGAAAGCCCAAAGAAAGGGAAAGAAAGCCCAAAGAAAGGGGAAAGAAAGCCCAAAGATAGCCCACAGAAAGGGGAAAGAAATCCCAAAGAAAGGGAAAGAAAGCCCAAAGAAAGCCCAAAGAAAGCCAAAAGAAAGCCCAAAGAAAGCCCAAAGAAAGGGGAAAGAAAGGGGAAAGAAAGCCCAAAGAAAAGGGAAAGAAAGCCCAAAGAAAGCCAAAGAAAGGGGAAAGAAAGCCCAAAGAAAGCCCAAAGAAAGCCCAAAGAAAGGGGAAAGAAAGGGGAAAGAAAGCCAAAGAAAGGGAAAGAAAGGGGAATGAAAGCCAAAGAAACCCAAAGAAAGGGGAAAGAAAGCCCAAAGACACCCCAATGAAAGGGGAAAGAAAGCCCAAAGAAAGCCCAAAGAAAGCCCAAAGAAAGGGGGAAAGAAAGCGCGAAGAAAGCCCAAAGAAAGGGGAAAGAAAGCCCAAAGAAAGGGGAAAGAAAGCCCAAAGAAAGGGGAAAGAAAGCCCAAAGAAAGGGGAAAGACAGCCCAAAGAAAGCCCAAAGAAAGGGGAAAGAAAGCCCAAAGAAAGGGAAAGACAGCCCAAAGAAAGGGAAAGAAAGCCCAAGAAAGGGGAAAGAAAGCCCAAAGAAAGCCCAAACAAGGGGGAAAGAAAGCCCAAAGAAAGGGGAAAGAAGGGCAAAGAAAGCCCAAAGAAAGGGGAAAGAAAGCCCAAAGAAAGGGGAAAAAAAGCCCAAAGAAAGTGAAAGAAAGCCCAAAGAAAGCCCAAAGAAAGGGGAAAAGAAAGCCCAAAGAAAGGGGATAGAAAGCCCAAAGAAAGGGGAAAGAAAGCCCAAAGAAAGCCCAAAGAAAGTGGAAAGAAAGCCCAAGAAAGCCCAAAGAAAGGGGAAAGAAAGCCCAAGAAAGCCCAAAGAAAGGGGAAAGAAAGCCCAAAGAAAGCCCAAAGAAGCCCAAAGAAAGCCCAAAGAAAGCCCAAAGAAAGGGGAAAGAAAGCCCAAAGAAACCCAAAGAAAGCCCAAAGAAAGCCCAAAGAAAGGGGAAAGAAAGCCCAAAGAAAGCCCAAATAAGGGGGAAAGAAAGCCAAAGAAAGCCCAAGAAAGCCCAAAGAAAGTGGAAAGAAAGGGGAAAGAAAGCCCAAAGAAAGGGGGAAAGAAAGCCCAAAGAAACTGGAAAGAAAGGGGAAAGAAAGCCCAAAGAAAGGAGAAAGAAAGTCCAAAGAAAGGGGAAAGAAAGCCCAAAGAAAGCCCAAAGAAAGGGGAAAGAAAGCCCAAAGAAAGCCCAAACAAAGGGGAAAGAAAGCCCAAAGAAAGGGAAGAAAGCCCAAAGAAAGCCCAAACAAAGGGGAAAGAAAGCCCAAGAAAGGGGAAAGAAAGCGCAAAGAAAGCCCAAAGAAAGGGAAAGAAAGCCCAAAGAAAGGGGAAAAAAAAGCCCAAAGAAAGGTGAAAGAAAGCCCAAAGAAAGCCCAAAGAAAGGGGAAAGAAAGCCCCAAAGAAAGGGGATAGAAAGCCCAAAGAAAGGGGGAAAGAAAGCCCAAAGAAAGCCCAAAGAAGGGGAAAGAAAGCAAAAAGAAAGCCCAAAGAAAGGGGAAAGAAAGCCCAAAGAACGCCCAAAGAAAGGGGAAAGAAAGCCCAAAGAAAGCCCAAAGAAAGCCCAAAGAAAGCCCAAAGAAAGCCCAAAGAAAGGGGAAAGAAAGCCCAAAGAAAGCCCAAATAAAGGGCGAAGAAAGCCCAAAGAAAGCCCAAAGAAAGCCCAAAGAAAGTGGAAAGAAAGGGGAAAGAAAGCCCAAAGAAAGGGGAAAGAAAGCCCAAAGAAACTGGAAAGAAAGGGGAAGAAAGCCCAAAGAAAGCCCAAAGAAAGGGGAAAGAAAGCGCGAAGAAAGCCCAAAGAAAGGGGAAAGAAAGCCCAAAGAAAGGGGAAAGAAAGCCCAAAGAAAGGGGAAAGAAAGCCCAAAGAAAGGGAAAGACAGCCCAAGGAAAGCCCAAAGAAAGGGGAAAGAAAGCCCAAAGAAAGGGGAAAGACAGCCCAAAGAAAGGGGAAAGAAAGCCCAAAGAAAGGGGAAAGAAAGCCCAGAGAAATCCCAAAGAAATCCCAAAGAAAGCCCAAAGAAAGCCCAAAGAAAGCCCAAAGAAAAGGAAAGAAAGCCCAAAGAAAGGGGAAAAAAAGCCCAAAGAAAGGGAATGACAGCCCAAAGAAAGGGGAAAGAAAACACAAAGAAAGGGGAAAGAAAGCCGAAAGAAAGGGCAAAGAAAGCCCAAAGAAAGCCGAAAGAAAGCCCAAAGAAAGTGGAAAGAAAGGGTAAAGAAAACCCAAAGAAAGCCCAAGGAAAGGGGAAAGAAAGCCCAAAGAAAGGGGAAAGAAAGCCCAGAGAAATCCCAAAGAAATCCCAAAGAAAGCCCAAAGAAAGCCCAAAGAAAAGGGAAAGAAAGCCCAAAGAAAGGGGAAAAAAAGCCCGAAGAAAGGGGAGTGACAGCCCAAAGAAAGGGGAAAGAAAACCCAAAGAAAGGGGAAAGAAAGCCGAAAGAAAGGGGAAAGAAAGCCCAAAGAAAGGGGAAAGAAAGCCCAAAGAAAGCCCACAGAAAGCCCAAAGAAAGCCCAAAGAAGGCCCAAAGAAAGGTGAAAGAAAGCCCAAAGAAAGGGGAATGAAAGCCCAAAGAAAGGGGAATGACAGCCCAAAGAAAGGGGAAAGAAAGCCCAAAGAAAGGGGAAAGAAAGCCCAAAGAAAGGGGAAAGAAAGCCCAAAGAAAGGAGAAAGAAAGCCCAAAGAAAGGGGAAAGAAAGCTCAAAGAAAGCCCAAAGAAAGCCCAAAGAAAGTGGAAAGAAAGCCAAAAGAAAGCCCAAAGAAAGCCCAAAGAAAGCCCAAGGAAAGCCCAAAGAAAGGGGAAAGAAAGCCCAAAGAAAGGGGAATGACAGCTCAAAGAAAGGGGAAAGAAAGCCCAAAGAAAGGGGAAAGAAAGACCAAAGAAAGGGGAAAGAAAGCCCAAAGAAAGGGGAAAGAAAGCCCAAGGAAAGCCCAAAGAAAGCCCACAGAAAGGGGAAAGAAAGCCCAAAGAAAGCCCAAAGAAAGCCCTAGGAAAGCCCAAAGAAAGGGGAAAGAAAGCCCAAAGAAAGGGGAAAGAAAGCCCAAAGAAAGCCTAAAGAAAGCCCAAAGAAAGCCCACAGAAAGGGTAAAGAAAGCCCAAAGAAAGGAGAAAGAAACCCCAAAGAAGGGGGAAAGAAAGCCCAAAGAAAGGGGAAAGAAAGCCCAAAGAAAGCCCAAAGAAAGTGGAAAGAAAGGGGAAAGAAAGCCCAAAGAAAGCCCAAAGAAAGGGGAAAGAAAGCCCAAAGAAAGGGGAAAGAAAGCCCAAAGAAAGCCCAAAGAAAGCCCAAAGAAAGTGGAAAGAAAGGGGAAAGAAAACCCAAAGAAAGCCCAAAGAAAGCCCAAGGAAAGCCCAAAGAAAGGGGAAAGAAAGCCCAAAGAAAGGGGAAAGAAAGCCCAAAGAAAGGGGAAAGAAAGCCCAAAGAAAGCCCAAAGAAAGCCCACAGAAAACCCAAAGAAAGCCCAAAGAAGGCCCAAAGAAATGTGAAAGAAAGCCCAAAGAAAGGGGAAAGAAAGCCCAAAGAAAGGGGAATGACAGCCCAAAGAAAGGGGAAAGAAAGCCCAAAGAAAGGGGAAAGAAAGCCCAAAGAAAGCCCAAAGAAAGTGGAAAGAAAGCCCAAAGAAAGCCCAAAGAAAGCCCAAAGAAAGCCCAAGGAAAGCCCAAAGAAAGGGGAAAGAAAGCCCAAAGAAAGGGGAATGATAGCCCAAAGAAAGGGGAAAGAAAGCCCAAAGAAAGGGGAAAGAAAGACCAAAGAAAGGGGAAAGAAAGCCCAAAGAAAGCCCACAGAAAGGGGAAAGAAAGCCCAAAGAAAGCCCAAAGAAAGCCCAAGGAAAGCCCAAAGAAAGGGGAAAGAAAGCCCAAAGAAAGGGGAAAGAAAGCCCAAAGAAAGCCCAAAGAAAGCCCAAAGAAAGCCCACAGAAAATGGTAAAGAAAGCCCAAAGAAAGGAGAAAGAAACCCCAAAAAAGGGGGAAAGAAAGCCCAAAGAAAGGGGAAAGAAAGCCCAAAGAAAGCCCAAAGAAAGTGGAAAGAAAGGGGAAAGAAAGCCCAAAGAAAGCCAAAAGAAAGCCCAAAGAAAGGGGAAAGAAAGCCCAAAGAAAGGAGAAAGAAAGTCCAAAGAAAGGGGAAAGAAAGCCCAAAGAAAGCCCAAAGAAAGGGGAAAGAAAGCCCAAAGAAAGGGGAAAGAAAGCCCAAGGAAAGCCCAAAGAAAGGGGAAAGAAACCCCAAAGAATGGGGAAAGAAAGCCCAAAGAAAGGGGAAAGAAAGCCCAAAGAAAGGGGAAAGAAAGCCCAAAGAAAGCCCAAAGAAAGCCCAAAGAAAGTGGAAAGAAAGGGGAAAGAAAGCCCAAAGAAAGCCAAAAGAAAGCCCAAAGAAAGGGGAAAGAAAGCCCAAAGAAAGGGGAAAGAAAGCCCAAAGAAAGCCCAAAGAAAGGGGGAAGAAAGCCCAAAGAAAGCCCAAAGAAAGGGGAAAGAAAGCCCAAAGAAAGCCCTAAGAAAGGGGAAAGAAAGCCCAAAGAAAGTGGAAACAAAGCCCAAAGAATGGGGAAAGAAAGGGGAAAGAAAGCCCAAATAAAGGGGAAAGAAAGGGGAAAGTAAGGGGAAAGAAAGCCCAAAGAAAGGGGAAAGAAAGCCCAAAGAAAGCCCAAAGAAAGGGGAAAGAAAGCGCAAAGAAATACCAAAGAAAGGGGAAAGAAAGCCCAAAGAAAGGGGAAAGAAAGCCCAAAGAAAGCCCAAAGAAAGCCCAAAGAAAGCCCAAAGAAAGCCCAAAGAAAGGGGAAAGAAAGCCCAAAGAAAGCCCAAATAAAGGGCGAAGAAAGCCCAAAGAAAGCCCAAAGAAAGCCCAAAGAAAGTGGAAAGAAAGGGGAAAGAAAGCCCAAAGAAAGGGGAAAGAAAGCCCAAAGAAACTGGAAAGAAAGGGGAAAGAAAGCCCAAAGAAAGCCCAAAGAAAGGGGAAAGAAAGCGCGAAGAAAGCCCAAAGAAAGGGGAAAGAAAGCCCAAAGAAAGGGGAAAGAAAGCCCAAAGAAAGGGGAAAGAAAGCCCAAAGAAAGGGGAAAGACAGCCCAAGGAAAGCCCAAAGAAAGGGGAAAGAAAGCCCAAAGAAAGGGGAAAGACAGCCCAAAGAAAGGGGAAAGAAAGCCCAAAGAAAGGGGAAAGAAAGCCCAGAGAAATCCCAAAGAAATCCCAAAGAAAGCCCAAAGAAAGCCCAAAGAAAGCCCAAAGAAAAGGGAAAGAAAGCCCAAAGAAAGGGGAAAAAAAGCCCAAAGAAAGGGGAATGACAGCCCAAAGAAAGGGGAAAGAAAACCCAAAGAAAGGGGAAAGAAAGCCGAAAGAAAGGGCAAAGAAAGCCCAAAGAAAGCCGAAAGAAAGCCCAAAGAAAGTGGAAAGAAAGGGTAAAGAAAACCCAAAGAAAGCCCAAGGAAAGGGGAAAGAAAGCCCAAAGAAAGGGGAAAGAAAGCCCAGAGAAATCCCAAAGAAATCCCAAAGAAAGCCCAAAGAAAGCCCAAAGAAAAGGGAAAGAAAGCCCAAAGAAAGGGGAAAAAAAGCCCGAAGAAAGGGGAGTGACAGCCCAAAGAAAGGGGAAAGAAAACCCAAAGAAAGGGGAAAGAAAGCCGAAAGAAAGGGGAAAGAAAGCCCAAAGAAAGGGGAAAGAAAGCCCAAAGAAAGCCCACAGAAAGCCCAAAGAAAGCCCAAAGAAGGCCCAAAGAAAGGTGAAAGAAAGCCCAAAGAAAGGGGAATGAAAGCCCAAAGAAAGGGGAATGACAGCCCAAAGAAAGGGGAAAGAAAGCCCAAAGAAAGGGGAAAGAAAGCCCAAAGAAAGGGGAAAGAAAGCCCAAAGAAAGGAGAAAGAAAGCCCAAAGAAAGGGGAAAGAAAGCTCAAAGAAAGCCCAAAGAAAGCCCAAAGAAAGTGGAAAGAAAGCCAAAAGAAAGCCCAAAGAAAGCCCAAAGAAAGCCCAAGGAAAGCCCAAAGAAAGGGGAAAGAAAGCCCAAAGAAAGGGGAATGACAGCTCAAAGAAAGGGGAAAGAAAGCCCAAAGAAAGGGGAAAGAAAGACCAAAGAAAGGGGAAAGAAAGCCCAAAGAAAGGGGAAAGAAAGCCCAAAGAAAGCCCAAAGAAAGCCCACAGAAAGGGGAAAGAAAGCCCAAAGAAAGCCCAAAGAAAGCCCTAGGAAAGCCCAAAGAAAGGGGAAAGAAAGCCCAAAGAAAGGGGAAAGAAAGCCCAAAGAAAGCCTAAAGAAAGCCCAAAGAAAGCCCACAGAAAGGGTAAAGAAAGCCCAAAGAAAGGAGAAAGAAACCCCAAAGAAGGGGGAAAGAAAGCCCAAAGAAAGGGGAAAGAAAGCCCAAAGAAAGCCCAAAGAAAGTGGAAAGAAAGGGGAAAGAAAGCCCAAAGAAAGCCCAAAGAAAGGGGAAAGAAAGCCCAAAGAAAGGGGAAAGAAAGCCCAAAGAAAGCCCAAAGAAAGCCCAAAGAAAGTGGAAAGAAAGGGGAAAGAAAACCCAAAGAAAGCCCAAAGAAAGCCCAAGGAAAGCCCAAAGAAAGGGGAAAGAAAGCCCAAAGAAAGGGGAAAGAAAGCCCAAAGAAAGGGGAAAGAAAGCCCAAAGAAAGCCCAAAGAAAGCCCACAGAAAACCCAAAGAAAGCCCAAAGAAGGCCCAAAGAAATGTGAAAGAAAGCCCAAAGAAAGGGGAAAGAAAGCCCAAAGAAAGGGGAATGACAGCCCAAAGAAAGGGGAAAGAAAGCCCAAAGAAAGGGGAAAGAAAGCCCAAAGAAAGCCCAAAGAAAGTGGAAAGAAAGCCCAAAGAAAGCCCAAAGAAAGCCCAAAGAAAGCCCAAGGAAAGCCCAAAGAAAGGGGAAAGAAAGCCCAAAGAAAGGGGAATGATAGCCCAAAGAAAGGGGAAAGAAAGCCCAAAGAAAGGGGAAAGAAAGACCAAAGAAAGGGGAAAGAAAGCCCAAAGAAAGCCCACAGAAAGGGGAAAGAAAGCCCAAAGAAAGCCCAAAGAAAGCCCAAGGAAAGCCCAAAGAAAGGGGAAAGAAAGCCCAAAGAAAGGGGAAAGAAAGCCCAAAAAAAGCCCAAAGAAAGCCCAAAGAAAGCCCACAGAAAATGGTAAAGAAAGCCCAAAGAAAGGAGAAAGAAACCCCAAAAAAGGGGGAAAGAAAGCCCAAAGAAAGGGGAAAGAAAGCCCAAAGAAAGCCCAAAGAAAGTGGAAAGAAAGGGGAAAGAAAGCCCAAAGAAAGCCAAAAGAAAGCCCAAAGAAAGGGGAAAGAAAGCCCAAAGAAAGGAGAAAGAAAGTCCAAAGAAAGGGGAAAGAAAGCCCAAAGAAAGCCCAAAGAAAGGGGAAAGAAAGCCCAAAGAAAGGGGAAAGAAAGCCCAAAGAAAGCCCAAAGAAAGGGGAAAGAAACCCCAAAGAATGGGGAAAGAAAGCCCAAAGAAAGGGGAAAGAAAGCCCAAAGAAAGGGGAAAGAAAGCCCAAAGAAAGCCCAAAGAAAGCCCAAAGAAAGTGGAAAGAAAGGGGAAAGAAAGCCCAAAGAAAGCCAAAAGAAAGCCCAAAGAAAGGGGAAAGAAAGCCCAAAGAAAGGGGAAAGAAAGCCCAAAGAAAGCCCAAAGAAAGGGGGAAGAAAGCCCAAAGAAAGCCCAAAGAAAGGGGAAAGAAAGCCCAAAGAAAGCCCTAAGAAAGGGGAAAGAAAGCCCAAAGAAAGTGGAAACAAAGCCCAAAGAATGGGGAAAGAAAGGGGAAAGAAAGCCCAAATAAAGGGGAAAGAAAGGGGAAAGTAAGGGGAAAGAAAGCCCAAAGAAAGGGGAAAGAAAGCCCAAAGAAAGCCCAAAGAAAGGGGAAAGAAAGCGCAAAGAAATACCAAAGAAAGGGGAAAGAAAGCCCAAAGAAAGGGGATAGAAAGCCCAAAGAAAGGAGAAAGAAAGCCCAAAGAATGGGGAAAGAAAGCTCAAAGAAAGCTCAAAGAAAGGGGAAAGAAAGCCCAAAGAAAGCCCAAAGAAAGGGGAAAGAAAGCCCAAAGAAAGCCCAAAGAAAGGGGAATGAAAGCCCAAAGAAATCCCAAAGAAAGCCCAAAGAAAGCCCAAAGAAAGGAGAAAGAAAGCCCAAAGAAAGGGGAAAGAAAGCCCAAAGAAAGCCCAAAGAAAGGGGAAAGAAAGCGCGAAGAAAGCCCAAAGAAAGGGGAAAGAAAGCCCAAAGAAAGGGGAAAGAAAGCCCAAAGAAAGGGGAAAGACAGCCCAAGGAAAGCCCAAAGAAAGGGGAAAGAAAGCCCAAAGAAAGGGGAAAGACAGCCCAAAGAAAGGGGAAAGAAAGCCCAAAGAAAGGGGAAAGAGAAAGCCCAGAGAAATCCCAAAGAAATCCCAAAGAAAGCCCAAAGAAAGCCCAAAGAAAGCCCAAAGAAAAGGGAAAGAAAGCCCAAAGAAAGGGGAAAAAAAAGCCCAAAGAAAGGGGAATGACAGCCCAAAGAAAGGGGAAAGAAAACCCAAAGAAAGGGGAAAGAAAGCCGAAAGAAAGGGCAAAGAAAGCCCAAAGAAAGCCGAAAGAAAGCCCAAAGAAAGTGGAAAGAAAGGGTAAAGAAAACCCAAAGAAAGCCCAAAGAAAGCCCAAGGAAAGGGGAAAGAAAGCCCAAAGAAAGGGGAAAGAAAGCCCAGAGAAATCCCAAAGAAATCCCAAAGAAAGCCCAAAGAAAGCCCAAAGAAAAGGGAAAGAAAGCCCAAAGAAAGGGGAAAAAAAGCCCAAAGAAAGGGGAATGACAGCCCAAAGAAAGGGGAAAGAAAACCCAGAGAAAGGGGAAAGAAAGCCGAAAGAAAGGGGAAAGAAAGCCCAAAGAAAGGGGAAAGAAAGCCCAAAGAAAGCCCACAGAAAGCCCAAAGAAAGCCCAAAGAAGGCCCAAAGAAAGGTGAAAGAAAGCCCAAAGAAAGGGGAATGAAAGCCCAAAGAAAGGGGAATGACAGCCCAAAGAAAGGGGAAAGAAAGCCCAAAGAAAGGGGAAAGAAAGCCCAAAGAAAGGGGAAAGAAAGCCAAAGAAAGGAGAAAGAAAGCCCAAAGAAAGGGGAAAGAAAGCTCAAAGAAAGCCCAAAGAAAGCCCAAAGAAAGTGGAAAGAAAGCCCAAAGAAAGCCCAAAGAAAGCCCAAAGAAAGCCCAAGGAAAGCCCAAAGAAAGGGGAAAGAAAGCCCAAAGAAAGGGGAATGACAGCTCAAAGAAAGGGGAAAGAAAGCCCAAAGAAAGGGGAAAGAAAGACCAAAGAAAGGGGAAAGAAAGCCCAAAGAAAGGGGAAAGAAAGCCCAAAAAAAAGCCCAAAGAAAGCCCACAGAAAGGGGGAAAGAAAGCCCAAAGAAAGCCCAAAGAAAGCCCTAGGAAAGCCCAAAGAAAGGGGAAAGAAAGCCCAAAGAAAGCCTAAAGAAAGCCCAAAGAAAGCCCACAGAAAGGGTAAAGAAAGCCCAAAGAAAGGAGAAAGAAACCCCAAAGAAGGGGGAAAGAAAGCCAAAGAAAGGGGAAAGAAAGCCCAAAGAAAGCCCAAAGAAAGTGGAAAGAAAGGGGAAAGAAAGCCCAAAGAAAGCCCAAAGAAAGCCAAAAGAAAGCCCAAAGAAAGGGGAAGAAAGCCCAAAGAAAGGGGAAAGAAAGGGGAAAGAAAGCCCAAAGAAAGGGGAAAGAAAGCCCAAAGAAAGCCCAAAGAAAGGGGAAAGAAAGCCCAAATAAAGTGGAAACAAAGCACAAACTAAGGGGAAAGAAAGGGGAAAGAAAGCCCAAAGAAAGGGGAAAGAAAGGGGAAAGAAAGGGGGAAAGAAAGCCCAAAGAAAGCCCAAAGAAGGCCCAAAGAAAGGGGCAAGAAAGCCCAAAGAAAGCCCAAAGAAAGGGGAAAGAAAGCGCAAAGAAATACCAAAGAAAGGGGAAAGAAAGCCCAAAGAAAGGGGGAAAGAAAGCTCAAGGAAGCCCAAAGAAAGGGGAAAGAAATCCATAAGAAAGCCCAAAGAAAGGGGAAAGAAAGCCCAAAGAAAGCCCACAGAAAAGGGTAAAGAAAGCCCAAAGAAAGAGAGTAAGAAACCCCAAAGAAGGGGGAAAGAAAGCCCAAAGAAAGGGGAAAGAAAGCCCAAACAAAGCCCAAAGAAAGTGGAAAGAAAGGGGAAAGAAAGCCCAAAGAAAGCCCAAAGAAAGCCAAAAGAAAGCCCAAAGAAAGGAGAAAGAAAGTCCAAAGAAAGGGGAAAGAAAGCCCAAAGAAAGCCCAAAGAAAGGGGAAAGAAAGCCCAAAGAAAGGGGAAAGAAAGCCCAAAGAAAGCCCAAAGAAAGCCCAAGGAAAGTCCAAAGAAAGGGGAAAGAAAGCCCAAAGAAAGGGGAAAGAAAGCCCAAAGAAATCCCAAAGAAAGCGCAAAGAAAGTGGAAAGAAAGGGGAAAGAAAACCCAAAGAAAGCCCAAAGAAAGCCCAAGGAAAGCCCAAAGAAAGGGGAAAGAAAGCCCAAAGAAAGGGGAAAGAAAGCCCAAAGAAAGCCCAAAGAAAGCCCACAGAAAACCCAAAGAAAGCCCAAAGAAGGCCCAAAGAAATGTGAAAGAAAGCCCAAAGAAAGGGGAAAGAAAGCCCAAAGAAAGGGGAATGACAGCCCAAAGAAAGGGGAAAGAAAGCCCAAAGAAAGGGGAAAGAAAGCCCAAAGAAAGCCCAAAGAAAGTAGAAAGAAAGCCCAAAGAAAGCCCAAAGAAAGCCCCAAAGAAAGCCCAAGGAAAGCCCAAAGAAAGGGGAAAGAAAGCCCAAAGAAAGGGGAATGACAGCCCAAAGAAAGGGGAAAGAAAGCCCAAAGAAAGGGGAAAGAAAGACCAAAGAAAGGGGAAAGAAAGACCAAAGAAAGGGGAAAGAAAGCCCAAAGAAAGCCCAAAGAAAGCCCACAGAAAGGGGAAAGAAAGCCCAAAGAAAGCCCAAAGAAAGCCCAAGGAAAGCCCAAAGAAAGGGGAAAGAAAGCCCAAAGAAAGGGGAAAGAAAGCCCAAAGAAAGCCCAAAGAAAGCCCAAAGAAAGCCCACAGAAAATGGTAAAGAAAGCCCAAAGAAAGGAGAAAGAAACCCCAAAAAAGAGGGAAAGAAAGCCCAAAGAAAGCCCAAAGAAAGTGGAAAGAAAGGGGAAAGAAAGCCCAAAGAAAGCCCAAAGAAAGCCAAAAGAAAGACAAAAGAAAGGGGAAAGAAAGCCCAAAGAAAGCCCAAAGAAAGCCCACAGAAAGGGGAAAGAAAGCCCAAAGAAATGGGAAAGAAAGCCCAAAGAAAGGGGAAAGAAAGCCCAAAGAAAGGGGACAGAAAGCCCAAAGAAAGCCCAAAGAAAGGGGAAAGAAACCCCAAAGAATGGGGAAAGAAATCCCAAAGAAAGGGGAAAGAAAGCCCAAAGAAAGGGGAAAGAAAGCCCAAAGAAAGCCCAAAGAAAGCCCAAAGAAAGTGGAAAGAAAGGGGATAGAAAACCCAAAGAAAGCCCAAAGAAAGCCCAAGGAAAGCCCAAAGAAAGGGGATAGAAAGCCCAAAGAAAGGGGAAAGAAAGCCCAAAGAAAGCCCAAAGAAAGCCCACAGAAAGCCCAAAGAAAGCCCAAAGAAGGCCCAAAGAAAGGTGAAAGAAAGCCCAAAGAAAGGGGAAAGAAAGCCCAAAGAAAGGGGAATGACAGCCCAAAGAAACGGGAAAGAAAGCCTAAAGAAAGGGGAAAGAAAGCCCAAAGAAAGGGGAAAGAAAGACCAAAGAAAGGAGAAAGAAAGCCCAAAGAAAGGGGAAAGAAAGCCCAAAGAAAGCCCAAAGAAATTGGAAAGAAAGCCCAAAGAAAGCCCAAAGAAAGCCCAAAGAAAGCCCAAGGAAAGCCCAAAGAAAGGGGAAAGAAAGCCCAAAGAAAGGGGAATGACAGCCCAAAGAAAGGGGAAAGAAAGCCCAAAAAAGGGGAAAGAAAGACCAAAGAAAGGGGAAAGAAAGCCCAAAGAAATGAGAAAGAAAGCCCAAAGAAAGCCCAAAGAAAGCCCAAAGAAAGCCCACAGAAAGGGGAAAGAAATCCCAAAGAAAGCCCAAAGAAAGCCCAAGGAAAGCCCAAAGAAAGGGGAAAGAAAGCCCAAAGAAAGGGGAAAGAAAGCCCAAAGAAAGCCCAAAGAAAGCCCAAAGAAAGCCCACAGAAAAGGGTAAAGAAAGCCCAAAGAAAGGAGAAAGAAACCCCAAAGAATGGGGAAAGAAAGCCCAAAGAAAGGGGAAAGAAAGCCCAAAGAAAGCCCAAAGAAAGTGGAAAGAAAGGGGAAAGAAAGCCCAAAGAAAGGGGAAAGAAAGGGGAAAGAAAGCCCAAATAAAGGGGAAAGAAAGGGGAAAGTAAGGGGAAAGAAAGCCCAAAGAAAGGGGAAAGAAAGCCCAAAGAAAGCCCAAAGAAAGGGGAAAGAAAGCGCAAAGAAATACCAAAGAAAGGGGAAAGAAAGCCCAAAGAAAGGGGATAGAAAGCCCAAAGAAAGGAGAAAGAAAGCCCAAAGAATGGGGAAAGAAAGCTCAAAGAAATCCCAAAGAAAGGGGAAAGAAAGCCCAAAGAAAGCCCAAAGAAAGGGGAAAGAAAGCCCAAAGAAAGCCCAAAGAAAGGGGAATGAAAGCCCAAAGAAAGCCCAAAGAAAGCCCAAAGAAAGCCCAAAGAAAGGGGAAAACCCAAAGAAAGGGGAAAGAAAGCCCAAAGAAAGGCCAAAGAAAGGGGAAAGAAATGGGAAAGAAAGCCCAAAGAAAGGGGAAAGAAAGCGCAAAGAAAGCCCAAAGAAAGTAGAAAGAAAGCCCAAAGAAAGGGGAAAGAAAGCCCAAAGAAAGCCCAAAGAAAGGGGAAAGAAAGCGCGAAGAAAGCCCAAAGAAAGGGGAAAGAAAGCCCAAAGAAAGGGGAAAGAAAGCCCAAAGAAAGGGGAAAGAAAGCCCAAAGAAAGGGGAAAGACAGCCCAAGGAAAGCCCAAAGAAAGGGGAAAGAAAGCCCAAAGAAAGGGGAAAGACAGCCCAAAGAAAGGGGAAAGAAAACCCAAAGAAAGGGGAAAGAAAGCCAAAAGAAAGTGGAAAGAAAGCCCAAAGAAAGGGGAAAGAAAGCCCAAAGAAAGCCCACAGAAAGCCCAAAGAAAGCCCAAAGAAGGCCCAAAGAAAGGTGAAAGAAAGCCCAAAGAAAGGGGAATGAAAGCCCAAAGAAAGGGGAATGACAGCCCAAAGAAAGGGGAAAGAAAGCCCAAAGAAAGGGGAAAGAAAGCCCAAAGAAAGGGGAAAGAAAGCCCAAAGAAAGGAGAAAGAAAGCCCAAAGAAAGGGGAAAGAAAGCTCAAAGAAAGCCCAAAGAAAGCCCAAAGAAAGTGGAAAGAAAGCCCAAAGAAAGCCCAAAGAAAGCCCAAAGAAAGCCCAAAGAAAGCCCAAGGAATGCCCAAAGAAAGGGGAAAGAAAGCCCAAAGAAAGGGGAATGACAGCTCAAAGAAAGGGGAAAGAAAGCCCAAAGAAAGGGGAAAGAAAGACCAAAGAAAGGGGAAAGAAAGCCCAAAGAAAGGGGAAAGAAAGCCCAAAGAAAGCCCAAAGAAAGCCCACAGAAAGGGGAAAGAAAGCCCAAAGAAAGCCAAAAGAAAGCCAAAAGAAAGGGGAAAGAAAGCCCAAAGAAAGGGGAAAGAAAGCCCAAAGGAAGCCTAAAGAAAGCCCAAAGAAAGCCCACAGAAAGGGTAAAGAAAGCCCAAAGAAAGGAGAAAGAAACCCCAAAGAAGGGGGAAAGAAAGCCCAAAGAAAGGGGAAAGAAAGCCCAAAGAAAGCCCAAAGAAAGTGGAAAGAAAGGGGAAAGAAAGCCCAAAGAAAGCCCAAAGAAAGCCAAAAGAAAGCCCAAAGAAAGGGGAAAGAAAGCCCAAAGAAAGGGGAAAGAAAGGGGAAAGTAAGCCCAAAGAAAGGGGAAAGAAAGCCCAAAGAAAGCCCAAAGAAAGGGGAAAGAAAGCCCAAATAAAGTGGAAACAAAGCCCAAAGAAAGGGGAAAGAAAGGGGAAAGAAAGCCCAAAGAAAGGGGAAAGAAAGGGGAAAGAAAGGGGAAAGAAAGCCCAAAGAAAGCCCAAAGAAGGCCCAAAGAAAGGGGAAAGAAAGCCCAAAGAAAGCCCAAAGAAAGGGGAAAGAAAGCGCAAAGAAATACCAAAGAAAGGGGAAAGAAAGCCCAAAGAAAGGGGAAAGAAAGCTCAAGGAAGCCCAAAGAAAGGGGAAAGAAATCCCTAAGAAAGCCCAAAGAAAGGGGAAAGAAAGCCCAAAGAAAGCCCAAAGAAAGCCCAAAGAAAGCCCACAGAAAAGGGTAAAGAAAGCCCAAAGAAAGGAGTAAGAAACCCCAAAGAAGGGGGAAAGAAAGCCCAAAGAAAGGGGAAAGAAAGCCCAAAGAAAGCCCAAAGAAAGTGGAAAGAAAGGGGAAAGAAAGCCCAAAGAAAGCCCAAAGAAAGCCAAAAGAAAGCCCAAAGAAAGGAGAAAGAAAGTCCAAAGAAAGGGGAAAGAAAGCCCAAAGAAAGCCCAAAGAAAGGGGAAAGAAAGCCCAAAGAAAGGGGAAAGAAAGCCCAAAGAAAGCCCAAAGAAAGTGGAAAGAAAGGGGAAAGAAAGCCCAAAGAAAGCCCAAAGAAAGCCCAAAGAAAGCCCAAGGAAAGTCCAAAGAAAGGGGAAAGAAAGCCCAAAGAAAGGGGAAAGAAAGCCCAAAGAAAGGGGAAAGAAAGCCCAAAGAAAGCCCAAAGAAAGCCCAAAGAAAGTGGAAAGAAAGGGGAAAGAAAACCCAAAGAAAGCCCAAAGAAAGCCCAAGGAAAGCCCAAAGAAAGGGGAAAGAAAGCCCAAAGAAAGGGGAAAGAAAGCCCAAAGAAAGCCCAAAGAAAGCCCACAGAAAACCCAAAGAAAGCCCAAAGAAGGCCCAAAGAAATGTGAAAGAAAGCCCAAAGAAAGGGGAAAGAAAGCCCAAAGAAAGGGGAATGACAGCCCAAAGAAAGGGGAAAGAAAGCCCAAAGAAAGGGGAAAGAAAGCCCAAAGAAAGCCCAAAGAAAGTGGAAAGAAAGCCCAAAGAAAGCCCAAAGAAAGCCCAAAGAAAGCCCAAGGAAAGCCCAAAGAAAGGGGAAAGAAAGCCCAAAGAAAGGGGAATGACAGCCCAAAGAAAGGGGAAAGAAAGCCCAAAGAAAGGGGAAAGAAAGACTAAAGAAAGGGGAAAGAAAGACCAAAGAAAGGGGAAAGAAAGCCCAAAGAAAGCCCAAAGAAAGCCCACAGAAAGGGGAAAGAAAGCCCAAAGAAAGCCCAAAGAAAGCCCAAGGAAAGCCCAAAGAAAGGGGAAAGAAAGCCCAAAGAAAGGGGAAAGAAAGCCCAAAGAAAGCCCAAAGAAAGCCCAAAGAAAGCCCACAGAAAATGGTAAAGAAAGCCCAAAGAAAGGAGAAAGAAACCCCAAAAAAGGGGGAAAGAAAGCCCAAAGAAAGGGGAAAGAAAGCCCAAAGAAAGCCCAAAGAAAGTGGAAAGAAAGGGGAAAGAAAGCCCAAAGAAAGCCCAAAGAAAGCCAAAAGAAAGCCCAAAGAAAGGGGAAAGAAAGCCCAAAGAAAGGAGAAAGAAAGTCCAAAGAAAGGGGAAAGAAAGCCCAAAGAAAGCCCAAAGAAAGGGGAAAGAAAGACCAAAGAAAGGGGAAAGAAAGCCCAAAGAAAGCCCAAAGAAAGGGGAAAGAAACCCCAAAGAATGGGGAAAGAAAGCCCAAAGAAAGGGGAAAGAAAGCCCAAAGAAAGGGGAAAGAAAGCTCAAAGAAAGCCCAAAGAAAGCCCAAAGAAAGTGGAAAGAAAGGGGAAAGAAAACCCAAAGAAAGCCCAAAGAAAGCCCAAGGAAAGCCCAAAGAAAGGGGAAAGAAAGCCCAAAGAAAGGGGAAAGAAAGCCCAAAGAAAGCCCAAAGAAAGCCCACAGAAAGCCCAAAGAAAGCCCAAAGAAGGCCCAAAGAAAGGTGAAAGAAAGCCCAAAGAAAGGGGAAAGAAAGCCCAAAGAAAGGGGAATGACAGCCCAAAGAAACGTGAAAGAAAGCCCAAAGAAAGGGGAAAGAAAGCCCAAAGAAAGGGGAAAGAAAGCCCAAAGAAAGGAGAAAGAAAGCCCAAAGAAAGGGGAAAGAAAGCCCAAAGAAAGCCCAAAGAAATTTAAAGAAAGCCCAAAGAAAGCCCAAAGAAAGCCCAAAGAAAGCCCAAGGAAAGCCCAAAGAAAGGGGAAAGAAAGCCCAAAGAAAGGGGAATGACAGCCCAAAGAAAGGGGTAAGAAAGCCCAAAGAAAGGGGAAAGAAAGACCAAAGAAAGGGGAAAGAAAGCCCAAAGAAAGGAGAAAGAAATCCCAAAGAAAGCCCAAAGAAAGCCCACAGAAAGGGGAATGAAATCCCAAAGAAAACCCAAAGAAAGCCCAAGGAAAGCCCAAAGAAAGGGGAAAGAAAGCCCAAAGAAAGGGGAAAGAAAGCCCAAAGAAAGCCCAAAGAAAGCCCACAGAAAAGGGTAAAGAAAGCCCAAAGAAAGGAGAAAGAAACCCCAAAGAAGGGGGAAAGAAAGCCCAAAGAAAGGGGAAAGAAAGCCCAAAGAAAGCCCAAAGAAAGTGGAAAGAAAGGGGAAAGAAAGCCCAAAGAAAGCCAAAAGAAAGCCCAAAGAAAGGGGAAAGAAAGCCCAAAGAAAGGGGAAAGAAAGCCCAAAGAAAGCCCAAAGAAAGGGGGAAGAAAGCCCAAAGAAAGCCCAAAGAAAGGGGAAAGAAAGCCCAAAGAAAGCCCAAAGAAAGGGGAAAGAAAGCCCAAAGAAAGGGGAAAGAAAGCCCAAAGAAAGCCCAAAGAAAGGGGAAAGAAAGCGCAAAGATATACCAAAGAAAGGGGAAAGAAAGCCCAAAGAAAGGGGATAGAAAGCCCAAAGAAAGGAGAAAGAAAGCCCAAAGAATGGGGAAAGAAAGCTCAAAGAAAGCCCAAAGAAAGGGGAAAGAAAGCCCAAAGAAAGCCCAAAGAAAGGGGAAAGAAAGCCCAAAGAAAGCCCAAAGAAAGGGGAATGAAAGCCCAAAGAAAGCCCAAAGAAAGCCCAAAGAAAGCCCAAAGAAAGGGGAAAACCCAAAGAAAGGGGAAAGAAAGCCCAAAGAAAGCCCAAAGAAAGCCCAAAGAAAGTGGAAAGAAAGGGGAAAGAAAGCCCAAAGAAAGTGGAAAGAAAGGGGAAAGAAAGCCCAAAGAAAGGAGAAAGAAAGCCCAAAGAAAGGGGAAAGAAAGCCCAAAGAAAGCCCAAAGAAAGGGGAAAGAAAGCGCGAAGAAAGCCCAAAGAAAGGGGAAAGAAAGCCCAAAGAAAGGGGAAAGAAAGCCCAAAGAAAGGGGAAAGAAAGCCCAAAGAAAGGGGAAAGACAGCCCCAGGAAAGCCCAAAGAAAGGGGAAAGAAAGCCCAAAGAAAGGGGGAAGACAGCCCAAAGAAAGGGGAAAGAAAGCCCAAAGAAAGGGGAAAGAAAGCCCAGAGAAATCCCAAAGAAATCCCAAAGAAAGCCCAAAGAAAGCCCAAAGAAAGCCCAAAGAAAAGAGAAAGAAAGCCCAAAGAAAGGGGAATGACAGCCCAAAGAAAGGGGAAAGAAAACCCAAAGAAAGGGGAAAGAAAGCCGAAAGAAAGGGCAAAGAAAGCCCAAAGAAAGCCCAAAGAAAGCCCAAAGAAAGTGGAAAGAAAGGGTAAAGAAAACCCAAAGAAAGCCCAAAGAAAGCCCAAGGAAAGGGGAAAGAAAGCCCAAAGAAAGGGGAAAGAAAGCCCAGAGAAATCCCAAAGAAATCCCAAAGAAAGCCCAAAGAAAGCCCACAGAAAGCCCAAAGAAAGCCCAAAGAAGGCCCAAAGAAAGGTGAAAGAAAGCCCAAAGAAAGGGGAATGACAGCTCAAAGAAAGGGGAAAGAAAGCCCAAAGAAAGGGGAAAGAAAGACCAAAGAAAGGGGAAAGAAAGCCCAAAGAAAGGGGAAAGAAAGCTCAAAGAAAGCCCAAAGAAAGCCCAAAAAAAGTGGAAAGAAAGCCCAAAGAAAGCCCAAAGAAAGCCCAAGGAAAGCCCAAAGAAAGGGGAAAGAAAGCCCAAAGAAAGGGGAATGACAGCTCAAAGAAAGGGGAAAGAAAGCCCAAAGAAAGGGGAAAGAAAGACCAAAGAAAGGGGAAAGAAAGCCCAAAGAAAGGGGAAAGAAAGCCCAAAGAAAGCCCAAAGAAAGCCCACAGAAATGGGAAAGAAAGCCCAAAGAAAGCCAAAAGAAAGCCCAAAGAAAGGGGAAAGAAAGCCCAAAGAAAGCCCAAAGAAAGCCCACAGAAAGGGGAAAGAAAGCCCAAAGAAAGCCCAAAGAAAGCCCTAGGAAAGCCCAAAGAAAGGGGAAAGAAAGCCCAAAGAAAGGGGAAAGAAAGCCCAAAGAAAGCCTAAAGAAAGCCCAAAGAAAGCCCACAGAAAGGGTAAAGAAAGCCCAAAGAAAGGAGAAAGAAACCCCAAAGAAGGGGGAAAGAAAGCCCAAAGAAAGGGGAAAGAAAGCCCAAAGAAAGCCCAAAGAAAGTGGAAAGAAAGGGGAAAGAAAGCCCAAAGAAAGCCCAAAGAAAGCCAAAAGAAAGCCCAAAGAAAGGGGAAAGAAAGCCCAAAGAAAGGGGAAAGAAAGGGGAAAGAAAGCCCAAAGAAAGGGGAAAGAAAGCCCAAAGAAAGCCCAAAGAAAGGGGAAAGAAAGCCCAAATAAAGTGGAAACAAAGCCCAAAGAAAGGGGAAAGAAAGGGGAAAGAAAGCCCAAAGAAAGCCAAAAGAAAGCCCAAAGAAAGGGGAAAGAAAGCCCAAAGAAAGCCCAAAGAAGGCCCAAAAAAAGGGGAAAGAAAGCCCAAAGAAAGCCCAAAGAAAGGGGAAAGAAAGCGCAAAGAAATACCAAAGAAAGGGGAAAGAAAGCTCAAGGAAGCCAAAAGAAAGGGGAAAGAAATCCCTAAGAAAGCCCAAAGAAAGGGGAAAGAAAGCCCAAAGAAAGCCCAAAGAAAGCCCAAGGAAAGCCCACAGAAAAGGGTAAAGAAAGCCCAAAGAAAGGAGTAAGAAACCACAAAGAAGGGGGAAAGAAAGCCCAAAGAAAGGGGAAAGAAAGCCCAAAGAAATCCCAAAGAAAGTGGGAAAGAAAGGGAAAAAAAGCCCAAAGAAAGCCCAAAGAAAGCCAAAAGAAAGCCCAAAGAAAGGAGAAAAGAAAGTCCAAAGAAAGGGGAAAGAAAGCCCAAAGAAAGCCCAAAGAAAGGGGAAAGAAAGCCCAAAGAAAGCCCCAAAGAAAGCCCAAAGAAAGCCCAAAGAAAGTGGAAAGAAAGGGGAAAGAAAGCCCAAAGAAAGCCCAAAGAAAGCCCAAAGAAAGCCCAAGGAAAATCCAAAGAAAGGGGAAAGAAAGCCCAAAGAAAGGGGAAAGAAAGCCCAAAGAAAGGGGAAAGAAAGCCCAAAGAAAGCCCAAAGAAAGCCCAAAGAAAGCCCAAAGAAAGCCCAAAGAAAGCCCAAAGAAAGTGGAAAGAAAGGGGAAAGAAAACCCAAAGAAAGCCCAAAGAAACCCAAGGAAAGCCCAAAGAAAGGGGAAAGAAAGCCCAAAGAAAGGGGAAAGAAAGCCCAAAGAAAGCCCAAAGAAAACCCACAGAAAGCCCAAAGAAAGCCCAAAGAAGGCCCAAAGAAAGGTGAAAGAAAGCCCAAAGAAAGGGGAAAGAAAGCCCAAAGAAAGGGGAATGACAGCCCAAAGAAAGGGGGAAAGAAAGCCCAAAGAAAGGGGAAAGAAAGCCCAAAGAAAGGGGAAAGAAAGCCCAAAGAAAGGAGAAAGAAAGCCCAAAGAAAGGGGAAAGAAAGCCCAAAGAAAGCCCAAAGAAATTGGAAAGAAAGCCCAAAGAAAGCCCAAAGAAAGCCCAAAGAAAGCCCAAGGAAAGCCCAAAGAAAGGGGAAAGAAAGCCCAAAGAAAGGGGAAAGAAAGACCAAAGAAAGGGGAAAGAAAGCCCAAAGAAAGGGGAAAGAAAGACCAAAGAAAGGGGAAAGGAAAGCCCAAAGAAAGGAGAAAGAAATCCCAAAGAAAGCCCAAAGAAAGCCCAAAGAAAGCCCACAGAAAGGGGAAAGAAATCCCAAAGAAAACCCAAAGAAAGCCCAAGGAAAGCCCAAAGAAAGGGGAAAGAAAGCCCAAAGAAAGGGGAAAGAAAGCCCAAAGAAAGCCCAAAGAAAGTCCACAGAAAAGGGTAAAGAAAGCCCAAAGAAAGGAGAAAGAAACCCCAAAGAAGGTCGAAAGAAAGCCCAAAGAAAGGGGGAAAGAAAGCCCAAAGAAAGCCCAAAGAAAGTGGAAAGAAAGGGGAAAGAAAGCCCAAAGAAAGCCAAAAGAAAGCCCAAAGAAAGGGGAAAGAAAGCCCAAAGAAAGGGGAAAGAAAGCCCAAAGAAAGCCCAAAGAAAGGGGAAAGAAAGCCCAAAGAAAGTGGAAACAAAGCCCAAAGAAAGGGGAAAGAAAGGGGAAAGAAAGCCCAAATAAAGGGGAAAGAAAGGGGAAAGTAAGGGGAAAGAAAGCCCAAAGAAAGGGGAAAGAAAGCCCAAAGAAAGCCCAAAGAAAGGGGAAAGAAAGCGCAAAGAAATACCAAAGAAAGGGGAAAGAAAGCCCAAAGAAAGGGGATAGAAAGCCCAAAGAAAGGAGAAAGAAAGCCCAAAGAATAGGGAAAGAAAGCTCAAAGAAAGCCCAAAGAAAGGGGAAAGAAAGCCCAAAGAAAGCCCAAAGAAAGGGGAAAGAAAAGCCCATAGAAAGCCCAAAGAAAGGGGAATGAAAGCCCAAAGAAAGCCCAAAGAAAGCCCAAAGAAAGCCCAAAGAAAGGGGGAAAACCCAAAGAAAGGGGAAAGAAAGCCCAAAGAAAGCCCAAAGAAAGCCCAAAGAAAGTGGAAAGAAAGGGGAAAGAAAGCCCAAAGAAAGTGGAAAGAAAGGGGAAAGAAAGCCCAAAGAAAGGAGAAAGAAAGCCCAAAGAAAGGGGAAAGAAAGCCCAAAGAAAGCCCAAAGAAAGGGGGAAAGAAAGCCCAAAGAAAGGGGAAAGAAAGCCCAAAGAAAGGGGAAAGAAAGCCCAAAGAAAGGGGAAAGAAAGCCCAAAGAAAGGGGAAAGACAGCCCAAGGACAGCCCAAAGAAAGGGGAAAGAAAGCCCAAAGAAAGGGGAAAGAAAGCCCAAAGAAAGCCCAAAGAAAGCCCAAAGAAAGCCCAAAGAAAGCCCAAAGAAAGCCCAAAGAAAGTGGAAAGAAAGGGGAAAGAAAACCCAAAGAAAGCCCAAAGAAACCCAAGGAAAGCCCAAAGAAAGGGGGAAAGAAAGCCCAAAGAAAGGGGAAAGAAAGCCCAAAGAAAGCCCAAAGAAAACCCACAGAAAGCCCAAAGAAAGCCCAAAGAAGGCCCAAAGAAAGGTGAAAGAAAGCCCAAAGAAAGGGGAAAGAAAGCCCAAAGAAAGGGGAATGACAGCCCAAAGAAAGGGGAAAGAAAGCCCAAAGAAAGGGGAAAGAAAGCCCAAAGAAAGGGGAAAGAAAGCCCAAAGAAAGGAGAAAGAAAGCCCAAAGAAAGGGGAAAGAAAGCCCAAAGAAAGCCCAAAGAAATTGGAAAGAAAGCCCAAAGAAAGCCCAAAGAAAGCCCAAAGAAAGCCCAAGGAAAGCCCAAAGAAAGGGGAAAGAAAGCCCAAAGAAAGGGGAAAGAAAGACCAAAGAAAGGGGAAAGAAAGCCCAAAGAAAGGGGAAAGAAAGACCAAAGAAAGGGGGAAAGAAAGCCCAAAGAAAGGAGAAAGAAATCCCAAAGAAAGCCCAAAGAAAGCCCAAAGAAAGCCCACAGAAAGGGGGAAGAAAACCCAAAGAAAGCCCAAGGAAAGCCCAAAGAAAGGGGAAAGAAAGCCCAAAGAAAGGGGAAAGAAAGCCCAAAGAAAGCCCAAAGAAAGCCCACAGAAAAGGGTAAAGAAAGCCCAAAGAAAGGAGAAAGAAACCCCAAAGAAGGTCGAAAGAAAGCCCAAAGAAAGGGGAAAGAAAGCCCAAAGAAAGCCCAAAGAAAGTGGAAAGAAAGGGGAAAGAAAGCCCAAAGAAAGCCAAAAGAAAGCCCAAAGAAAGGGGAAAGAAAGCCCAAAGAAAGGGGAAAGAAAGCCCAAAGAAAGCCCAAAGAAAGGGGAAAGAAAGCCCAAAGAAAGCCCAAAGAAAGGGGAAAGAAAGCCCAAAGAAAGTGGAAACAAAGCCCAAAGAAAGGGGAAAGAAAGGGGAAAGAAAGCCCAAATAAAGGGAAAGAAAGGGGAAAGTAAGGGGAAAGAAAGCCCAAAGAAAGGGGAAAGAAAGCCCAAAGAAAGCCCAAAGAAAGGGGAAAGAAAGCGCAAAGAAATACCAAAGAAAGGGGAAAGAAAGCCCAAAGAAAGGGGATAGAAAGCCCAAAGAAAGGAGAAAGAAAGCCCAAAGAATGGGGAAAGAAAGCTCAAAGAAAGCCCAAAGAAAGGGGAAAGAAAGCCCAAAGAAAGCCCAAAGAAAGGGGAAAGAAAGCCCAAAGAAAGCCCAAAGAAAGGGGAATGAAAGCGCGAAGAAAGCCCAAAGAAAGGGGAAAGAAAGCCCAAAGAAAGGGGAAAGAAAGCCCAAAGAAAGGGGAAAGAAAGCCCAAAGAAAGGGGAAAGACAGCCCAAGGACAGCCCAAAGAAAGGGGAAAGAAAGCCAAAGAAAGGGGGAAGACAGCCCAAAGAAAGGGGAAAGAAAGCCCAAAGAAAGGGGAAAGAAAGCCAAGAGAAATCCAAAGAAATCCCAAAGAAAGCCCAAAGAAAGCCCAAAGAAAGCCCAAAGAAAACAGAAAGAAAGCCCAAAGAAAGGGGAAAAAAAGCCAAAGAAAGGGGAAAGAAAGCCCAAAGAAAGGGGACAGAAAGCCCAAAGAAAGCCCAAAGAAAGGGGAAAGAAACCCCAAAGAATGGGAAAGAAATCCCAAAGAAAGGGGAAAGAAAGCCCAAAGAAAGGGGAAAGAAAGCCCAAAGAAAGCCCAAAGAAAGCCCAAAGAAAGTGGAAAGAAAGGGGATAGAAAACCCAAAGAAAGCCCAAAGAAAGCCCAAGGAAAGCCCAAAGAAAGGGGATAGAAAGCCCAAAGAAAGGGGAAAGAAAGCCCAAAGAAAGCCCAAAGAAAGCCCACAGAAAGCCCAAAGAAAGCCCAAAGAAGGCCCAAAGAAAGGTGAAAGAAAGCCCAAAGAAAGGGGAAAGAAAGCCCAAAGAAAGGGGAATGACAGCCCAAAGAAACGGGAAAGAAAGCCTAAAGAAAGGGGAAAGAAAGCCAAAGAAAGGGGAAAGAAAGACCAAAGAAAGGAGAAAGAAAGCCCAAAGAAAGGGGAAAGAAAGCCCAAAGAAAGCCCAAAGAAATTGGAAAGAAAGCCCAAAGAAAGCCCAAAGAAAGCCCAAAGAAAGCCCAAGGAAAGCCCAAAGAAAGGGGAAAGAAAGCCCAAAGAAAGGGGAATGACAGCCCAAAGAATGGGGAAAGAAAGCCCAAAAAAGGGGAAAGAAAGACCAAAGAAAGGGGAAAGAAAGCCCAAAGAAATGAGAAAGAAAGCCCAAAGAAAGCCCAAAGAAAGCCCAAAGAAAGCCCACAGAAAGGGGAAAGAAATCCCAAAGAAAGCCCAAAGAAAGCCCAAGGAAAGCCCAAAGAAAGGGGAAAGAAAGCCCAAAGAAAGGGGAAAGAAAGCCCAAAGAAAGCCCAAAGAAAGCCCAAAGAAAGCCCACAGAAAAGGGTAAAGAAAGCCCAAAGAAAGGAGAAAGAAACCCCAAAGAATGGGGAAAGAAAGCCCAAAGAAAGGGGAAAGAAAGCCCAAAGAAAGCCCAAAGAAAGTGGAAAGAAAGGGGAAAGAAAGCCCAAAGAAAGGGGAAAGAAAGGGGAAAGAAAGCCCAAATAAAGGGGAAAGAAAGGGGAAAGTAAGGGGAAAGAAAGCCCAAAGAAAGGGGAAAGAAAGCCCAAAGAAAGCCCAAAGAAAGGGGAAAGAAAGCGCAAAGAAATACCAAAGAAAGGGGAAAGAAAGCCCAAAGAAAGGGGATAGAAAGCCCAAAGAAAGGAGAAAGAAAGCCCAAAGAATGGGGAAAGAAAGCTCAAAGAAATCCCAAAGAAAGGGGAAAGAAAGCCCAAAGAAAGCCCAAAGAAAGGGGAAAGAAAGCCCAAAGAAAGCCCAAAGAAAGGGGAATGAAAGCCCAAAGAAAGCCCAAAGAAAGCCCAAAGAAAGCCCAAAGAAAGGGGAAAACCCAAAGAAAGGGGAAAGAAAGCCCAAAGAAAGGCCAAAGAAAGGGGAAAGAAATGGGAAAGAAAGCCCAAAGAAAGGGGAAAGAAAGCGCAAAGAAAGCCCAAAGAAAGTAGAAAGAAAGCCCAAAGAAAGGGGAAAGAAAGCCCAAAGAAAGCCCAAAGAAAGGGGAAAGAAAGCGCGAAGAAAGCCCAAAGAAAGGGGAAAGAAAGCCCAAAGAAAGGGAAAGAAAGCCCAAAGAAAGGGGAAAGAAAGCCCAAAGAAAGGGGAAAGACAGCCCAAGGAAAGCCCAAAGAAAGGGGAAGAAAGCCCAAAGAAAGGGGAAAGACAGCCCAAAGAAAGGGGAAAGAAAACCCAAAGAAAGGGGAAAGAAAGCCAAAAGAAAGTGGAAAGAAAGCCCAAAGAAAGGGGAAAGAAAGCCCAAAGAAAGCCCACAGAAAGCCCAAAGAAAGCCCAAAGAAGGCCCAAAGAAAGGTGAAAGAAAGCCCAAAGAAAGGGGAATGAAAGCCCAAAGAAAGGGGAATGACAGCCCAAAGAAAGGGGAAAGAAAGCCCAAAGAAAGGGGAAAGAAAGCCCAAAGAAAGGGGAAAGAAAGCCCAAAGAAAGGAGAAAGAAAGCCAAAGAAAGGGGAAAGAAAGCTCAAAGAAAGCCCAAAGAAAGCCCAAAGAAAGTGGAAAGAAAGCCCAAAGAAAGCCCAAAGAAAGCCCAAAGAAAGCCCAAAGAAAGCCCAAGGAATGCCCAAAGAAAGGGGAAAGAAAGCCCAAAGAAAGGGGAATGACAGCTCAAAGAAAGGGGAAAGAAAGCCCAAAGAAAGGGGAAAGAAAGACCAAAGAAAGGGGAAAGAAAGCCCAAAGAAAGGGGAAAGAAAGCCCAAAGAAAGCCCAAAGAAAGCCCACAGAAAGGGGAAAGAAAGCCCAAAGAAAGCCAAAAGAAAGCCAAAAGAAAGGGGAAAGAAAGCCCAAAGAAAGGGGAAAGAAAGCCCAAAGGAAGCCTAAAGAAAGCCCAAAGAAAGCCCACAGAAAGGGTAAAGAAAGCCCAAAGAAAGGAGAAAGAAACCCCAAAGAAGGGGGAAAGAAAGCCCAAAGAAAGGGGAAAGAAAGCCCAAAGAAAGCCCAAAGAAAGTGGAAAGAAAGGGGAAAGAAAGCCCAAAGAAAGCCCAAAGAAAGCCAAAAGAAAGCCCAAAGAAAGGGGAAAGAAAGCCCAAAGAAAGGGGAAAGAAAGGGGAAAGTAAGCCCAAAGAAAGGGGAAAGAAAGCCCAAAGAAAGCCCAAAGAAAGGGGAAAGAAAGCCCAAATAAAGTGGAAACAAAGCCCAAAGAAAGGGGAAAGAAAGGGGAAAGAAAGCCCAAAGAAAGGGGAAAGAAAGGGGAAAGAAAGGGGAAAGAAAGCCCAAAGAAAGCCCAAAGAAGGCCCAAAGAAAGGGGAAAGAAAGCCAAGAAAGCCCAAAGAAAGGGGAAAGAAAGCGCAAAGAAATACCAAAGAAAGGGGAAAGAAAGCCCAAAGAAAGGGGAAAGAAAGCTCAAGGAAGCCCAAAGAAAGGGGAAAGAAATCCTAAGAAAGCCCAAAGAAAGGGGAAAGAAAGCCCAAAGAAAGCCCAAAGAAAGCCCAAAGAAAGCCCACAGAAAAGGGTAAAGAAAGCCCAAAGAAAGGAGTAAGAAACCCCAAAGAAGGGGGAAAGAAAGCCCAAAGAAAGGGGAAAGAAAGCCCAAAGAAAGCCCAAAGAAAGTGGAAAGAAAGGGGAAAGAAAGCCCAAAGAAAGCCCAAAGAAAGCCAAAAGAAAGCCCAAAGAAAGGAGAAAGAAAGTCCAAAGAAAGGGGAAAGAAAGCCCAAAGAAAGCCCAAAGAAAGGGGAAAGAAAGCCCAAAGAAAGGGGAAAGAAAGCCCAAAGAAAGCCCAAAGAAAGTGGAAAGAAAGGGGAAAGAAAGCCAAAGAAAGCCCAAAGAAAGCCCAAAGAAAGCCCAAGGAAAGTCAAAGAAAGGGGAAAGAAAGCCCAAAGAAAGGGGAAAGAAAGCCCAAAGAAAGGGGAAAGAAAGCCCAAAGAAAGCCCAAAGAAAGCCCAAAGAAAGTGGAAAGAAAGGGGAAAGAAAACCCAAAGAAAGCCCAAAGAAAGCCCAAGGAAAGCCCAAAGAAAGGGGAAAGAAAGCCCAAAGAAAGGGGAAAGAAAGCCCAAAGAAAGCCCAAAGAAAGCCCACAGAAAACCCAAAGAAAGCCCAAAGAAGGCCCAAAGAAATGTGAAAGAAAGCCCAAAGAAAGGGGAAAGAAGCCCAAAGAAAGGGGAATGACAGCCCAAAGAAAGGGGAAAGAAAGCCCAAAGAAGGGGAAAGAAAGCCCAAAGAAAGCCCAAAGAAAGTGGAAAGAAAGCCCAAAGGAAAGCCCAAAGAAAGCCCAAAGAAAGCCCAAGGAAAGCCCAAAGAAAGGGGAAAGAAAGCCCAAAGAAAGGGGAATGACAGCCCAAAGAAAGGGGAAAGAAAGCCCAAAGAAAGGGGAAAGAAAGACTAAAGAAAGGGGAAAGAAAGACCAAAGAAAGGGGAAAGAAAGCCCAAAGAAAGGCCCAAAGAAAGCCCACAGAAAGGGGAAAGAAAGCCCAAAGAAAGCCCAAAGAAAGCCCAAGGAAAGCCCAAAGAAAGGGGAAAGAAAGCCCAAAGAAAGGGGAAAGAAAGCCCAAAGAAAGCCCAAAGAAAGCCCAAAGAAAGCCCACAGAAAATGGTAAAGAAAGCCCAAAGAAAGGAGAAAGAAACCCCAAAAAAGGGGGAAAGAAAGCCCAAAGAAAGGGAAAGAAAGCCCAAAGAAAGCCCAAAGAAAGTGGAAAGAAAGGGGAAAGAAAGCCCAAAGAAAGCCCAAAGAAAGCCAAAAGAAAGCCCAAAGAAAGGGGAAAGAAAGCCCAAAGAAAGGAGAAAGAAAGTCCAAAGAAAGGGAAAGAAAGCCCAAAGAAAGCCCAAAGAAAGGGAAAGAAAGACCAAAGAAAGGGGAAAGAAAGCCCAAAGAAAGCCCAAAGAAAGGGAAAGAAACCCCAAAGAATGGGAAAGAAAGCCCAAAGAAAGGGGAAAGAAAGCCCAAAGAAAGGGGAAAGAAAGCTCAAAGAAAGCCCAAAGAAAGCCCAAAGAAAGTGGAAAGAAAGGGGAAAGAAAACCCAAAGAAGAGCCCAAAGAAAGCCCAAGGAAAGCCCAAAGAAAGGGAAAGAAAGCCCAAAGAAAGGGGAAAGAAAGCCCAAAGAAAGCCCAAAGAAAGCCCACAGAAAGCCCAAAGAAAGCCCAAAGAAGGCCCAAAGAAAGGTGAAAGAAAGCCCAAAGAAAGGGGAAAGAAAGCCCAAAGAAAGGGGAATGACAGCCCAAAGAAACGTGAAAGAAAGCCCAAAGAAAGGGGAAAGAAAGCCCAAAGAAAGGGGAAAGAAAGCCCAAAGAAAGGAGAAAGAAAGCCCAAAGAAAGGGGAAAGAAAGCCCAAAGAAAGCCCAAAGAAATTTAAAGAAAGCCCAAAGAAAGCCCAAAGAAAGCCCAAAGAAAGCCCAAGGAAAGCCCAAAGAAAGGGGAAAGAAAGCCCAAAGAAAGGGGAATGACAGCCCAAAGAAAGGGGTAAGAAAGCCCAAAGAAAGGGGAAAGAAAGACCAAAGAAAGGGGAAAGAAAGCCCAAAGAAAGGAGAAAGAAATCCCAAAGAAAGCCCAAAGAAAGCCACAGAAAGGGGAATGAAATCCCAAAGAAAACCCAAAGAAAGCCCAAGGAAAGCCCAAAGAAAGGGGAAAGAAAGCCCAAAGAAAGGGGAAAGAAAGCCCAAAGAAAGCCCAAAGAAAGCCCACAGAAAAGGGTAAAGAAAGCCCAAAGAAAGGAGAAAGAAACCCAAAGAAGGGGGAAAGAAAGCCCAAAGAAAGGGGAAAGAAAGCCCAAAGAAAGCCCAAAGAAAGTGGAAAGAAAGGGGAAAGAAAGCCCAAAGAAAGCCAAAAGAAAGCCCAAAGAAAGGGGAAAGAAAGCCCAAAGAAAGGGGAAAGAAAGCCCAAGAAAGCCCAAAGAAAGGGGGAAGAAAGCCCAAAGAAAGCCCAAAGAAAGGGGAAAGAAAGCCCAAAGAAAGCCCAAAGAAAGGGGAAAGAAAGCCCAAAGAAAGGGGAAAGAAAGCCCAAAGAAAGCCCAAAGAAAGGGGAAAGAAAGCGCAAAGATATACCAAAGAAAGGGGAAAGAAAGCCCAAAGAAAGGGGATAGAAAGCCCAAAGAAAGGAGAAAGAAAGCCCAAAGAATGGGAAAGAAAGCTCAAAGAAAGCCCAAAGAAAGGGGAAAGAAAGCCCAAAGAAAGCCCAAAGAAAGGGGAAAGAAAGCCCAAAGAAAGCCCAAAGAAAGGGGAATGAAAGCCCAAAGAAAGCCCAAAGAAAGCCCAAAGAAAGCCCAAAGAAAGGGGAAAACCCAAAGAAAGGGAAAGAAAGCCCAAAGAAAGCCCAAAGAAAGCCCAAAGAAAGTGGAAAGAAAGGGGAAAGAAAGCCCAAAGAAAGTGGAAAGAAAGGGGAAAGAAAGCCCAAAGAAAGGAGAAAGAAAGCCCAAAGAAAGGGGAAAGAAAGCCCAAAGAAAGCCCAAAGAAAGGGGAAAGAAAGCGCGAAGAAAGCCCAAAGAAAGGGGAAAGAAAGCCCAAAGAAAGGGGAAAGAAAGCCCAAAGAAAGGGGAAAGAAAGCCCAAAGAAAGGGGAAAGACAGCCCCAGGAAAGCCCAAAGAAAGGGGAAAGAAAGCCCAAAGAAAGGGGGAAGACAGCCCAAAGAAAGGGGAAAGAAAGCCCAAAGAAAGGGGAAAGAAAGCCCAGAGAAATCCAAAGAAATCCCAAAGAAAGCCCAAAGAAAGCCCAAAGAAAGCCCAAAGAAAAGAGAAAGAAAGCCCAAAGAAAGGGGAATGACAGCCCAAAGAAAGGGAAAGAAAACCCAAAGAAAGGGGAAAGAAAGCCGAAAGAAAGGGCAAAGAAAGCCCAAAGAAAGCCCAAAGAAAGCCCAAAGAAAGTGGAAAGAAAGGGTAAAGAAAACCCAAAGAAAGCCCAAAGAAAGCCCAAGGAAAGGGGAAAGAAAGCCCAAAGAAAGGGGAAAGAAAGCCCAGAGAAATCCCAAAGAAATCCCAAAGAAAGCCCAAAGAAAGCCCACAGAAAGCCCAAAGAAAGCCCAAAGAAGGCCCAAAGAAAGGTGAAAGAAAGCCCAAAGAAAGGGGAATGACAGCTCAAAGAAAGGGGAAAGAAAGCCCAAAGAAAGGGGAAAGAAAGACCAAAGAAAGGGGAAAGAAAGCCCAAAGAAAGGGGAAAGAAAGCTCAAAGAAAGCCCAAAGAAAGCCCAAAAAAAGTGGAAAGAAAGCCCAAAGAAAGCCCAAAGAAAGCCCAAGGAAAGCCCAAAGAAAGGGGAAAGAAAGCCCAAAGAAAGGGGAATGACAGCTCAAAGAAAGGGGAAAGAAAGCCCAAAGAAAGGGGAAAGAAAGACCAAAGAAAGGGGAAAGAAAGCCCAAAGAAAGGGGAAAGAAAGCCCAAAGAAAGCCCAAAGAAAGCCCACAGAAATGGGAAAGAAAGCCCAAAGAAAGCCAAAAGAAAGCCCAAAGAAAGGGGAAAAGAAAGCCAAAGAAAGCCCAAAGAAAGCCCACAGAAAGGGGAAAGAAAAGCCCAAAGAAAGCCCAAAGAAAGCCCTAGGAAAGCCCAAAGAAAGGGGAAAGAAAGCCCAAAGAAAGGGGAAAGAAAGCCCCAAAGAAAGCCTAAAGAAAGCCCAAAGAAAGCCCACAGAAAGGGTAAAGAAAGCCCAAAGAAAGGAGAAAGAAACCCCAAAGAAGGGGGAAAGAAAGCCCAAAGAAAGGGGAAAGAAAGCCCAAAGAAAGCCCAAAGAAAGTGGAAAGAAAGGGGAAAGAAAGCCCAAAGAAAAGCCCAAAGAAAGCCAAAAGAAAGCCCAAAGAAAGGGGAAAGAAAGCCCAAAGAAAGGGGAAAGAAAGGGGAAAGAAAGCCCAAAGAAAGGGGAAAGAAAGCCCAAAGAAAGCCCAAAGAAAGGGGAAAGAAAGCCCAAATAAAGTGGAAACAAAGCCCAAAGAAAGGGGAAAGAAAGGGGAAAGAAAGCCCAAAGAAAGCCAAAAGAAAGCCCAAAGAAAGGGGAAAGAAAGCCCAAAGAAAGCCCAAAGAAGGCCCAAAAAAAGGGGAAAGAAAGCCCAAAGAAAGCCCAAAGAAAGGGGAAAGAAAGCGCAAAGAAATACCAAAGAAAGGGGAAAGAAAGCTCAAGGAAGCCAAAAGAAAGGGGAAAGAAATCCCTAAGAAAGCCCAAAGAAAGGGGAAAGAAAGCCCAAAGAAAGCCCAAAGAAAGCCCAAGGAAAGCCCACAGAAAAGGGTAAAGAAAGCCCAAAGAAAGGAGTAAGAAACCACAAAGAAGGGGGAAAGAAAGCCCAAAGAAAGGGGAAAGAAAGCCCAAAGAAATCCCAAAGAAAGTGGAAAGAAAGGGAAAAAAAGCCCAAAGAAAGCCCAAAGAAAGCCAAAAGAAAGCCCAAAGAAAGGAGAAAGAAAGTCCAAAGAAAGGGGAAAGAAAGCCCAAAGAAAGCCCAAAGAAAGGGGAAAGAAAGCCCAAAGAAAGCCCAAAGAAAGCCCAAAGAAAGCCCAAAGAAAGTGGAAAGAAAGGGGAAAGAAAGCCCAAAGAAAGCCCAAAGAAAGCCCAAAGAAAGCCCAAGGAAAATCCAAAGAAAGGGGAAAGAAAGCCCAAAGAAAGGGGAAAGAAAGCCCAAAGAAAGGGGAAAGAAAGCCCAAAGAAAGCCCAAAGAAAGCCCAAAGAAAGCCCAAAGAAAGCCCAAAGAAAGCCCGTGGAAAGAAAGGGGAAAGAAAACCCAAAGAAAGCCCAAAGAAACCCAAGGAAAGCCCAAAGAAAGGGGAAAGAAAGCCCAAAGAAAGGGGAAAGAAAGCCCAAAGAAAGCCCAAAGAAAACCCACAGAAAGCCCAAAGAAAGCCCAAAGAAGGCCCAAAGAAAGGTGAAAGAAAGCCCAAAGAAAGGGGAAAGAAAGCCCAAAGAAAGGGGAATGACAGCCCAAAGAAAGGGGAAAGAAAGCCCAAAGAAAGGGGAAAGAAAGCCCAAAGAAAGGGGAAAGAAAGCCCAAAGAAAGGAGAAAGAAAGCCCAAGAAAGGGGAAAGAAAGCCCAAAGAAAGCCCAAAGAAATTGGAAAGAAAGCCCAAAGAAAGCCCAAAGAAAGCCCAAAGAAAGCCCAAGGAAAGCCCAAAGAAAGGGGAAAGAAAGCCCAAAGAAAGGGGAAAGAAAGACCAAAGAAAGGGGAAAGAAAGCCCAAAGAAAGGGGAAAGAAAGACCAAAGAAAGGGGAAAGAAAGCCAAAGAAAGGAGAAAGAAATCCAAAGAAAGCCCAAAGAAAGCCCAAAGAAAGCCCACAGAAAGGGGAAAGAAATCCCAAAGAAAACCCAAAGAAAGCCCAAGGAAAGCCCAAAGAAAGGGGAAAGAAAGCCCAAAGAAAGGGGAAAGAAAGCCCAAAGAAAGCCCAAAGAAAGTCCACAGAAAAGGGTAAAGAAAGCCAAAGAAAGGAGAAAGAAACCCAAAGAAGGTCGAAAGAAAGCCCAAAGAAAGGGAAAGAAAGCCCAAAGAAAGCCCAAAGAAAGTGGAAAGAAAGGGAAAGAAAGCCCAAAGAAAGCCAAAAGAAAGCCCAAAGAAAGGGGAAAGAAAGCCCAAAGAAAGGGGAAAGAAAGCCCAAAGAAAGCCCAAAGAAAGGGGAAAGAAAGCCCAAAGAAAGTGGAAACAAAGCCCAAAGAAAGGGGAAAGAAAGGGGAAAGAAAGCCCAAATAAAGGGGAAAGAAAGGGGAAAGTAAGGGGAAAGAAAGCCCAAAGAAAGGGGAAAGAAAGCCCAAAGAAAGCCCAAAGAAAGGGGAAAGAAAGCGCAAAGAAATACCAAAGAAAGGGGAAAGAAAGCCCAAAGAAAGGGGATAGAAAGCCCAAAGAAAGGAGAAAGAAAGCCCAAAGAATGGGGAAAGAAAGCTCAAAGAAAGCCCAAAGAAAGGGGAAAGAAAGCCCAAAGAAAGCCCAAAGAAAGGGGAAAGAAAGCCCATAGAAAGCCCAAAGAAAGGGAATGAAAGCCCAAAGAAAGCCCAAAGAAAGCCCAAAGAAAGCCCAAAGAAAGGGGAAAACCCAAAGAAAGGGGAAAGAAAGCCCAAAGAAAGCCCAAAGAAAGCCCAAAGAAAGTGGAAAGAAAGGGGAAAGAAAGCCCAAAGAAAGTGGAAAGAAAGGGGAAAGAAAGCCCAAAGAAAGGAGAAAGAAAGCCCAAAGAAAGGGGAAAGAAAGCCCAAAGAAAGCCCAAAGAAAGGGGAAAGAAAGCCCAAAGAAAGGGGAAAGAAAGCCCAAAGAAAGGGGAAAGAAAGCCCAAAGAAAGGGGAAAGAAAGCCCAAAGAAAGGGGAAAGACAGCCCAAGGACAGCCCAAAGAAAGGGGAAAGAAAGCCCAAAGAAAGGGGAAAGAAAGCCCAAAGAAAGCCCAAAGAAAGCCCAAAGAAAGCCCAAAGAAAGCCCAAAGAAAGCCCAAAGAAAGTGGAAAGAAAGGGGAAAGAAAACCCAAAGAAAGCCCAAAGAAACCCAAGGAAAGCCCAAAGAAAGGGGAAAGAAAGCCCAAAGAAAGGGGAAAGAAAGCCCAAAGAAAGCCCAAAGAAAACCCACAGAAAGCCCAAAGAAAGCCCAAAGAAGGCCCAAAGAAAGGTGAAAGAAAGCCCAAAGAAAGGGGAAAGAAAGCCCAAAGAAAGGGGAATGACAGCCCAAAGAAAGGGGAAAGAAAGCCCAAAGAAAGGGGAAAGAAAGCCCAAAGAAAGGGGAAAGAAAGCCCAAAGAAAGGAGAAAGAAAGCCCAAAGAAAGGGGAAAGAAAGCCCAAAGAAAGCCCAAAGAAATTGAAAGAAAGCCCAAAGAAAGCCCAAAGAAAGCCCAAAGAAAGCCCAAGGAAAGCCCAAAGAAAGGGGAAAGAAAGCCCAAAGAAAGGGGAAAGAAAGACCAAAGAAAGGGGAAAGAAAGCCCAAAGAAAGGGGAAAGAAAGACCAAAGAAAGGGGAAAGAAAGCCCAAAGAAAGGAGAAAGAAATCCCAAAGAAAGCCCAAAGAAAGCCCAAAGAAAGCCCACAGAAAGGGGAAAGAAATCCCAAAGAAAACCCAAAGAAAGCCAAGGAAAGCCCAAAGAAAGGGGAAAGAAAGCCAAAGAAAGGGGAAAGAAAGCCCAAAGAAAGCCCAAAGAAAGCCCACAGAAAAGGGTAAAGAAAGCCCAAAGAAAGGAGAAAGAAACCCCAAAGAAGGTCGAAAGAAAGCCCAAAGAAAGGGGAAAGAAAGCCCAAAGAAAGCCCAAAGAAAGTGGAAAGAAAGGGGAAAGAAAGCCCAAAGAAAGCCAAAAGAAAGCCCAAAGAAAGGGGAAAGAAAGCCCAAAGAAAGGGAAAGAAAGCCCAAAGAAAGCCCAAAGAAAGGGGAAAGAAAGCCCAAAGAAAGCCCAAAGAAAGGGGAAAGAAAGCCCAAAGAAAGTGGAAACAAAGCCCAAAGAAAGGGGAAAGAAAGGGGAAAGAAAGCCCAAATAAAGGGGAAAGAAAGGGGAAAGTAAGGGGAAAGAAAGCCCAAAGAAAGGGGAAAGAAAGCCCAAAGAAAGCCCAAAGAAAGGGGAAAGAAAGCGCAAAGAAATACCAAAGAAAGGGGAAAGAAAGCCCAAAGAAAGGGGATAGAAAGCCCAAAGAAAGGAGAAAGAAAGCCCAAAGAATGGGGAAAGAAAGCTCAAAGAAAGCCCAAAGAAAGGGGAAAGAAAGCCCAAAGAAAGCCCAAAGAAAGGGGAAAGAAAGCCCAAAGAAAGCCCAAAGAAAGGGGAATGAAAGCGCGAAGAAAGCCCAAAGAAAGGGGAAAGAAAGCCCAAAGAAAGGGGAAAGAAAGCCCAAAGAAAGGGGAAAGAAAGCCCAAAGAAAGGGGAAAGACAGCCCAAGGACAGCCCAAAGAAAGGGGAAAGAAAGCCCAAAGAAAGGGGGAAGACAGCCCAAAGAAAGGGGAAAGAAAGCCCAAAGAAAGGGGAAAGAAAGCCAAGAGAAATCCAAAGAAATCCCAAAGAAAGCCCAAAGAAAGCCCAAAGAAAGCCCAAAGAAAACAGAAAGAAAGCCCAAAGAAAGGGGAAAAAAAGCCCAAAGAAAGGGGAATGACAGCCCAAAGAAAGGGGAAAGAAAACCCAAAGAAAGGGGAAAGAAAGCCGAAAGAAAGGGCAAAGAAAGCCCAAAGAAAGCCCAAGAAAGCCCAAAGAAAGTGGAAAGAAAGGGTAAAGAAAACCCAAAGAAAGCCCAAAGAAAGCCCAAGGAAAGGGGAAAGAAAGCCCAAAGAAAGGGGAAAGAAAGCCCAGAGAAATCCCAAAGAAATCCCAAAGAAAGCCCAAAGAAAACCCACAGAAAGCCCAAAGAAAGCCCAAAGAAGGCCCAAAGAAAGGTGAAAGAAAGCCCAAAGAAAGGGGAATGAAAGCCCAAAGAAAGGGGAATGACAGCCCAAAGAAAGGGGAAAGAAAGCCCAAAGAAGGGGAAAGAAAGCCCAAAGAAAGGGGAAAGAAAGCCCAAAGAAAGGAGAAAGAAAGCCCAAAGAAATGGGAAAGAAAGCTCAAAGAAAGCCCAAAGAAAGCCCAAAGAAAGTGGAAAGAAAGCCCAAAGAAAGCCCAAAGAAAGCCCAAAGAAAGCCCAAGGAAAGCCCAAAGAAAGGGGAAAGAAAGCCCAAAGAAAGGGGAATGACAGCTCAAAGAAAGGGGAAAGAAAGCCCAAAGAAAGGGGAAAGAAAGACCAAAGAAAGGGGAAAGAAAGCCCAAAGAAAGGGGAAAGAAAGCCCAAAGAAAGCCCAAAGAAAGCCCACAGAAAGGGAAAGAAAGCCCAAAGAAAGCCCAAAGAAAGCCCTAGGAAAGCCCAAAGAAAGGGGAAAGAAAGCCCAAAGAAAGGGAAAGAAAGCCCAAAGAAAGCCTAAAGAAAGCCCAAAGAAAGCCCACAGAAAGGGTAAAGAAAGCCCAAAGAAAGGAGAAAGAAACCCCAAAGAAGGGGGAAAGAAAGCCCAAAGAAAGGGGAAAGAAAGCCCAAAGAAAGCCCAAAGAAAGTGGAAAGAAAGGGGAAAGAAAGCCCAAAGAAAGCCCAAAGAAAGCCAAAGAAAGCCAAAGAAAGGGGAAAGAAAGCCCAAAGAAAGGAGAAAGAAAGGGGAAAGAAAGCCCAAAGAAAGGGGAAAGAAAGCCCAAAGAAAGCCCAAAGAAAGAGGAAAGAAAGCCCAAATAAAGTGGAAACAAAGCCCAAAGAAAGGGGAAAGAAAGGGGAAAGAAAGCCCAAAGAAAGGGGAAAGAAAGGGGAAAGAAAGGGGAAAGAAAGCCCAAAGAAAGCCCAAAGAAGGCCCAAAGAAAGGGGAAAGAAAGCCCAAAGAAAGCCCAAAGAAAGGGGAAAGAAAGCGCAAAGAAATACCAAAGAAAGGGGAAAGAAAGCCAAAGAAAGGGGAAAGAAAGCTCAAGGAAGCCCAAAGAAAGGGGAAAGAAATCCCTAAGAAAGCCCAAAGAAAGGGGAAAGAAAGCCCAAAGAAAGCCCAAAGAAAGCCCAAAGAAAGCCCAAAGAAAGGGGAAAACCCAAAGAAAGGGGAAAGAAAGCCCAAAGAAAGCCCAAAGAAAGCCCAAAGAAAGTGGAAAGAAAGGGGAAAGAAAGCCCAAAGAAAGTGGAAAGAAAGGGGAAAGAAAGCAAAAAGAAAGGAGAAAGAAAGCCCAAAGAAAGGGGAAAGAAAGCCCAAAGAAAGCCCAAAGAAAGGGGAAAGAAAGCGCGAAGAAAGCCCAAGAAAGCGCGAAGAAAGCCCAAAGAAAGGGGAAAGAAAGCCCAAAGAAAGGGGAAAGAAAGCCCAAAGAAAGGGAAAGAAAGCCCAAAGAAAGGGGAAAGACAGCCCAAGGAAAGCCCAAAGAAAGGGGAAAGAAAGCCCAAAGAAAGGGGAAAGAAGGCCCAGAGAAATCCCAAAGAAATCCCAAAGAAAGCCCAAAGAAAGCCCAAAGAAAGCCCAAAGAAAAGGGAAAGAAAGCCCAAAGAAAGGGGGAAAAAAGCCCAAAGAAAGGGGAATGACAGCCCAAAGAAAGGGGAAAGAAAACCCAAAGAAAGGGGAAAGAAAGCCGAAAGAAAGGGCAAAGAAAGCCCTAAGAAAGCCCAAAGAAAGCCCAAAGAAAGTGGAAAGAAAGGGTAAAGAAAACCCAAAGAAAGCCCAAAGAAAGCCCAAGGAAAGGGGAAAGAAAGCCCAAAGAAAGGGGAAAGAAAGCCCAGAGAAATCCCAAAGAAATCCCAAAGAAAGCCCAAAGAAAGCCCAAAGAAAGCCCAAAGAAAAGGGAAAGAAAGCCCAAAGAAAGGGGAAAAAAAGCCCAAAGAAAGGGAATGACAGCCCAAAGAAAGGGGAAAGAAAACCCAAAGAAAGGGGAAAGAAAGCCGAAAGAAAGGGGAAAGAAAGCCCAAAGAAAGGGGAAAGAAAGCCCAAAGAAAGCCCACAGAAAGCCCAAAGAAAGCCCAAAGAAGGCCCAAAGAAAGGTGAAAGAAAGCCCAAAGAAAGGGGAATGAAAGCCCAAAGAAAGGGGAATGACAGCCCAAAGAAAGGGGAAAGAAAGCCCAAAGAAAGGGGAAAGAAAGCCCAAAGAAAGGGGAAAGAAAGCCCAAAGAAAGGAGAAAGAAAGCCCAAAGAAAGGGGAAAGAAAGCTCAAAGAAAGCCCAAAGAAAGCCCAAAGAAAGTGGAAAGAAAGCCCAAAGAAAGCCCAAGGAAAGCCCAAAGAAAGGGGAAAGAAAGCCCAAAGAAAGGGGAATGACAGCTCAAAGAAAGGGGAAAGAAAGCCCAAAGAAAGGGGAAAGAAAGACCAAAGAAAGGGGAAAGAAAGCCCAAAGAAAGGGGAAAGAAAGCCCAAAGAAAGCCCAAAGAAAGCCCACAGAAAGGGGAAAGAAAGCCCAAAGAAAGCCCAAAGAAAGGGGAAAGAAAGCGCGAAGAAAGCCCAAAGAAAGGGGAAAGAAAGCCCAAAGAAAGGGGAAAGAAAGCCCAAAGAAAGGGGAAAGAAAGCCCAAAGAAAGGGGAAAGACAGCCCAAGGACAGCCCAAAGAAAGGGGAAAGAAAGCCCAAAGAAAGGGGGAAGACAGCCCAAAGAAAGGGGAAAGAAAGCCCAGAGAAATCCCAAAGAAATCCCAAAGAAAGCCCAAAGAAAGCCCAAAGAAAGCCAAAGAAAACAGAAAGAAAGCCCAAAGAAAGGGGAAAAAAAGCCCAAAGAAAGGGGAATGACAGCCCAAAGAAAGGGGAAAGAAAACCCAAAGAAAGGGGAAAGAAAGCCGAAAGAAAGGGCAAAGAAAGCCCAAAGAAAGCCCAAAGAAAGCCCAAAGAAAGTGGAAAGAAAGGGTAAAGAAAACCCAAAGAAAGCCCAAAGAAAGCCCAAGGAAAGGGGAAAGAAAGCCCAAAGAAAGGGGAAAGAAAGCCCAGAGAAATCCCAAAGAAATCCCAAAGAAAGCCCAAAGAAAACCCACAGAAAGCCCAAAGAAAGCCCAAAGAAGGCCCAAAGAAAGGTGAAAGAAAGCCCAAAGAAAGGGGAATGAAAGCCCAAAGAAAGGGGAATGACAGCCCAAAGAAAGGGGAATGACAGCCCAAAGAAAGGGGAAAGAAAGCCCAAAGAAAGGGGAAAGAAAGACCAAAGAAAGAGGAAAGAAAGACCAAAGAAAGGGGAAAGAAAGCCCAAAGAAAGCCCAAAGAAAGCCCACAGAAAGGGGAAAGAAAGCCCAAAGAAAGCCCAAAGAAAGCCCAAGGAAAGCCCAAAGAAAGCTGAAAGAAAGCCCAAAGAAAGGGGAAAGAAAGCCCAAAGAAAGCCCAAAGAAAGCCCAAAGAAAGCCCACAGAAAATGGTAAAGAAAGCCCAAAGAAAGGAGAGAGAAACCCCAAAAAAGGGGGAAAGAAAGCCAAAGAAAGGGGAAAGAAAGCCCAAAGAAAGCCCAAAGAAAGCCAAAAGAAAGCCCAAAGAAAGGGGAAAGAAAGCCCAAAGAAAGGAGAAAGAAAGTCCAAAGAAAGGGGAAAGAAAGCCCAAAGAAAGCCCAAAGAAAGGGGAAAGAAAGCCCAAAGAAAGGGGAAAGAAAGCCCAAAGAAAGCCCAAAGAAAGGGGAAAGAAACCCCAAAGAATGGGGAAAGAAAGCCCAAAGAAAGGGGAAAGAAAGCCCAAAGAAAGGGGAAAGAAAGCCCAAAGAAAGCCCAAAGAAAGCCCAAAGAAAGTGGAAAGAAAGGGGAAAGAAAACCCAAAGAAAGCCCAAAGAAAGCCCAAGGAAAGCCCAAAGAAAGGGGAAAGAAAGCCCAAAGAAAGGGGAAAGAAAGCCCAAAGAAAGCCCAATGAAAGCCCACAGAAAGCCCAAAGAAAGCCCAAAGAAGGCCCAAAGAAAGGTGAAAGAAAGCCCAAAGAAAGGGGAAAGAAAGCCCAAAGAAAGGGGAATGACAGCCCAAAGAAACGGGAAAGAAAGCCCAAAGAAAGGGGAAAGAAAGCCCAAAGAAAGGGGAAAGAAAGCCCAAAGAAAGGAGAAAGAAAGCCCAAAGAAAGGGGAAAGAAAGCCCAAAGAAAGCCTAAAGAAATTGGAAAGAAAGCCCAAAGAAAGCCCAAAGAAAGCCCAAGGAAAGCCCAAAGAAAGGGGAAAGAAAGCCCAAAGAAAGGGGAATGACAGCCCAAAGAAAGGGGAAAGAAAGCCCAAAGAAAGGGGAAAGAAAGACCAAAGAAATGGGAAAGAAAGCCCAAAGAAAGGAGAAAGAAAGCCCAAAGAAAGCCCAAAGAAAGCCCACAGAAAGGGGAAAGAAATCCCAAAGAAAGCCCAAAGAAAGCCCAAGGAAAGCCCAAAGAAAGGGGAAAGAAAGCCCAAAGAAAGGGGAAAGAAAGCCCAAAGAAAGCCCAAAGAAAGCCCAAGAAAGCCCACAGAAAAGGGTAAAGAAAGCCCAAAGAAAGGAGAAAGAAACCCCAAAGAAGGGGGAAAGAAAGCCCAAAGAAAGGGGAAAGAAAGCCCAAAGAAAGCCCAAAGAAAGTGGAAAGAAAGGGAAAGAAAGCCTAAAGAAAGCCAAAAGAAAGCCCAAAGAAAGGGGAAAGAAAGCCCAAAGAAAGGGGAAAGAAAGCCCAAAGAAAGCCCAAAGAAAGGGGGAAGAAAGCCCAAAGAAAGCCCAAAGAAAGGGGAAAGAAAGCCCAAAGAAAGCCCAAAGAAAGGGGAAAGAAAGCCCAAAGAAAGTGGAAACAAAGCCCAAAGAAAGGGGAAAGAAAGGGGAAAGAAAGCCCAAATAAAGGGGAAAGAAAGGGGAAAGTAAGGGGAAAGAAAGCCCAAAGAAAGGGGAAAGAAAGCCCAAAGAAAGCCCAAAGAAAGGGGAAAGAAAGCGCAAAGAAATACCAAAGAAAGGGGAAAGAAAGCCCAAAGAAAGGGGATAGAAAGCCCAAAGAAAGGAGAAAGAAAGCCCAAAGAATGGGGAAAGAAAGCTCAAAGAAAGCCCAAAGAAAGGGGAAAGAAAGCCCAAAGAAAGCCAAAGAAAGGGGAAAGAAAGCCCAAAGAAAGCCCAAAGAAAGGGGAATGAAAGCCCAAAGAAAGCCCAAAGAAAGCCCAAAGAAAGCCCAAAGAAAGGGGAAAACCCAAAGAAAGGGGAAAGAAAGCCCAAAGAAAGCCCAAAGAAAGCCAAAAGAAAGTGGAAAGAAAGGGGAAAGAAAGCCCAAAGAAAGTGGAAAGAAAGGGGAAAGAAAGCCCAAAGAAAGGGGAAAGAAAGCCCAAAGAAAGCCCAAAGAAAGGGGAAAGAAAGCGCGAAGAAAGCCCAAAGAAAGGGGAAAGAAAGCCCAAAGAAAGGGGAAAGAAAGCCCAAAGAAAGGGGAAAGAAAGCCCAAAGAAAGGGGAAAGACAGCCCAAGGAAAGCCCAAAGAAAGGGGAAAGAAAGCCCAAAGAAAGGGGAAAGACAGCCCAAAGAAAGGGGAAAGAAAGCCCAAAGAAAGGGGAAAGAAAGCCCAGAGAAATCCCAAAGAAATCCCAAAGAAAGCCCAAAGAAAGCCCAAAGAAAAGGGAAAGAAAGCCCAAAGAAAGGGGAAAAAAAGCCCAAAGAAAGGGGAATGACAGCCCAAAGAAAGGGGAAAGAAAACCCAAAGAAAGGGGAAAGAAAGCCGAAAGAAAGGGCAAAGAAAGCCCAAAGAAAGCCCAAAGAATGCCCAAAGAAAGTGGAAAGAAAGGGTAAAGAAAACCCAAAGAAAGCCCAAAGAAATCCCAAGGAAAGGGGAAAGAAAGCCCAAAGAAAAGGGAAAGAAAGCCCAAAGAAAGGGGAAAAAAAGCCCAAAGAAAGGGGAATGACAGCCCAAAGAAAGGGGAAAGAAAACCCAAAGAAAGGGGAAAGAAAGCCGAAAGAAAGGGGAAAGAAAGCCCAAAGAAAGGGCAAAGAAAGTCCAAAGAAAGCCCACAGAAAGCCCAAAGAAAGCCCAAAGAAGGCCCAAAGAAAGGTGAAAGAAAGCCCAAAGAAAGGGGAATGAAAGCCCAAAGAAAGGGGAATGACAGCCCAAAGAAAGGGGAAAGAAAGCCCAAAGAAAGGCGAAAGAAAGCCCAAAGAAAGGGGAAAGAAAGCCCAAAGAAAGGGGAAAGAAAGCCCAAAGAAAGGGGAAAGAAAGCTCAAAGAAAGCCCAAAGAAAGCCCAAAGAAAGTGGAAAGAAAGCCCAAAGAAAGCCCAAAGAAAGGGGAAAGAAAGCGCGAAGAAAGCCCAAAGAAAGGGGAAAGAAAGCCCAAAGAAAGGGGAAAGAAAGCCCAAAGAAAGGGGAAAGAAAGCCCAAAGAAAGGGGAAAGACAGCCCAAGGACAGCCCAAAGAAAGGGGAAAGAAAGCCCAAAAGACAGCCCAAAGAAAGGGGAAAGAAAGCCCAAAGAAAGGGGAAAGAAAGCCCAGAGAAATCCCAAAGAAATCCCAAAGAAAGCCCAAAGAAAGCCCAAAGAAAGCCCAAAGAAAACAGAAAGAAAGCCCAAAGAAAGGGGAAAAAAAGCCCAAAGAAAGGGGAATGACAGCCCAAAGAAAGGGGAAAGAAAACCCAAAGAAAGGGGAAAGAAAGCCGAAAGAAAGGGCAAAGAAAGCCAAAGAAAGCCCAAAGAAAGCCCAAAGAAAGTGGAAAGAAAGGGTAAAGAAAACCCAAAGAAAGCCCAAAGAAAGCCCAAGGAAAGGGGAAAGAAAGCCCAAAGAAAGGGGAAAGAAAGCCCAGAGAAATCCCAAAGAAATCCCAAAGAAAGCCCAAAGAAAACCCACAGAAAGCCCAAAGAAAGCCCAAAGAAGGCCCAAAGAAAGGTGAAAGAAAGCCCAAAGAAAGGGGAATGAAAGCCCAAAGAAAGGGGAATGACAGCCCAAAGAAAGGGGAATGACAGCCCAAAGAAAGGGGAAAGAAAGCCCAAAGAAAGGGGAAAGAAAGACCAAAGAAAGAGGAAAGAAAGACCAAAGAAAGGGGAAAGAAAGCCCAAAGAAAGCCCAAAGAAAGCCCACAGAAAGGGGAAAGAAAGCCCAAAGAAAGCCCAAAGAAAGCCCAAGGAAAGCCCAAAGAAAGCTGAAAGAAAGCCCAAAGAAAGGGGAAAGAAAGCCCAAAGAAAGCCCAAAGAAAGCCCAAAGAAAGCCCACAGAAAATGGTAAAGAAAGCCCAAAGAAAGGAGAGAGAAACCCCAAAAAAGGGGGAAAGAAAGCCCAAAGAAAGGGGAAAGAAAGCCCAAAGAAAGCCCAAAGAAAGCCAAAAGAAAGCCCAAAGAAAGGGGAAAGAAAGCCCAAAGAAAGGAGAAAGAAAGTCCAAAGAAAGGGGAAAGAAAGCCCAAAGAAAGCCAAAGAAAGGGGAAAGAAAGCCCAAAGAAAGGGGAAAGAAAGCCCAAAGAAAGCCCAAAGAAAGGGGAAAGAAACCCCAAAGAATGGGGAAAGAAAGCCCAAAGAAAGGGGAAAGAAAGCCCAAAGAAAGGGGAAAGAAAGCCCAAAGAAAGCCCAAAGAAAGCCCAAAGAAAGTGGAAAGAAAGGGGAAAGAAAACCCAAAGAAAGCCCAAAGAAAGCCCAAGGAAAGCCCAAAGAAAGGGGAAAGAAAGCCCAAAGAAAGGGGAAAGAAAGCCCAAAGAAAGCCCAATGAAAGCCCACAGAAAGCCCAAAGAAAGCCCAAAGAAGGCCCAAAGAAAGGTGAAAGAAAGCCCAAAGAAAGGGGAAAGAAAGCCCAAAGAAAGGGGAATGACAGCCCAAAGAAACGGGAAAGAAAGCCAAAGAAAGGGGAAAGAAAGCCCAAAGAAAGGGGAAAGAAAGCCCAAAGAAAGGAGAAAGAAAGCCCAAAGAAAGGGGAAAGAAAGCCCAAAGAAAGCCTAAAGAAATTGGAAAGAAAGCCCAAAGAAAGCCCAAAGAAAGCCCAAGGAAAGCCCAAAGAAAGGGGAAAGAAAGCCCAAAGAAAGGGGAATGACAGCCCAAAGAAAGGGGAAAGAAAGCCCAAAGAAAGGGGAAAGAAAGACCAAAGAAATGGGAAAGAAAGCCCAAAGAAAGGAGAAAGAAAGCCCAAAGAAAGCCCAAAGAAAGCCCACAGAAAGGGGAAAGAAATCCCAAAGAAAGCCCAAAGAAAGCCCAAGGAAAGCCCAAAGAAAGGGGAAAGAAAGCCCAAAGAAAGGGGAAAGAAAGCCCAAAGAAAGCCCAAAGAAAGCCCAAAGAAAGCCCACAGAAAAGGGTAAAGAAAGCCCAAAGAAAGGAGAAAGAAACCCCAAAGAAGGGGGAAAGAAAGCCCAAAGAAAGGGGAAAGAAAGCCCAAAGAAAGCCCAAAGAAAGTGGAAAGAAAGGGGAAAGAAAGCCTAAAGAAAGCCAAAAGAAAGCCCAAAGAAAGGGGAAAGAAAGCCCAAAGAAAGGGGAAAGAAAGCCCAAAGAAAGCCCAAAGAAAGGGGGAAGAAAGCCCAAAGAAAGCCCAAAGAAAGGGGAAAGAAAGCCCAAAGAAAGCCCAAAGAAAGGGGAAAGAAAGCCCAAAGAAAGTGGAAACAAAGCCCAAAGAAAGGGGAAAGAAAGGGGAAAGAAAGCCCAAATAAAGGGGAAAGAAAGGGGAAAGTAAGGGGAAAGAAAGCCCAAAGAAAGGGGAAAGAAAGCCCAAAGAAAGCCCAAAGAAAGGGGAAAGAAAGCGCAAAGAAATACCAAAGAAAGGGGAAAGAAAGCCCAAAGAAAGGGGATAGAAAGCCCAAAGAAAGGAGAAAGAAAGCCCAAAGAATGGGGAAAGAAAGCTCAAAGAAAGCCCAAAGAAAGGGGAAAGAAAGCCCAAAGAAAGCCCAAAGAAAGGGGAAAGAAAGCCCAAAGAAAGCCCAAAGAAAGGGGAATGAAAGCCCAAAGAAAGCCCAAAGAAAGCCCAAAGAAAGCCCAAAGAAAGGGGAAAACCCAAAGAAAGGGGAAAGAAAGCCCAAAGAAAGCCCAAAGAAAGCCAAAAGAAAGTGGAAAGAAAGGGGAAAGAAAGCCCAAAGAAAGTGGAAAGAAAGGGGAAAGAAAGCCCAAAGAAAGGGGAAAGAAAGCCCAAAGAAAGCCCAAAGAAAGGGGAAAGAAAGCGCGAAGAAAGCCCAAAGAAAGGGGAAAGAAAGCCCAAAGAAAGGGGAAAGAAAGCCCAAAGAAAGGGGAAAGAAAGCCCAAAGAAAGGGGAAAGACAGCCCAAGGAAAGCCCAAAGAAAGGGGAAAGAAAGCCCAAAGAAAGGGGAAAGACAGCCCAAAGAAAGGGGAAAGAAAGCCCAAAGAAAGGGGAAAGAAAGCCCAGAGAAATCCCAAAGAAATCCCAAAGAAAGCCCAAAGAAAGCCCAAAGAAAAGGGAAAGAAAGCCCAAAGAAAGGGGAAAAAAAGCCCAAAGAAAGGGGAATGACAGCCCAAAGAAAGGGGAAAGAAAACCCAAAGAAAGGGGAAAGAAAGCCGAAAGAAAGGGCAAAGAAAGCCCAAAGAAAGCCCAAAGAATGCCCAAAGAAAGTGGAAAGAAAGGGTAAAGAAAACCCAAAGAAAGCCCAAAGAAATCCAAGGAAAGGGGAAAGAAAGCCCAAAGAAAAGGGAAAGAAAGCCCAAAGAAAGGGGAAAAAAAGCCCAAAGAAAGGGGAATGACAGCCCAAAGAAAGGGGAAAGAAAACCCAAAGAAAGGGGAAAGAAAGCCGAAAGAAAGGGGAAAGAAAGCCCAAAGAAAGGGCAAAGAAAGTCCAAAGAAAGCCCACAGAAAGCCCAAAGAAAGCCCAAAGAAGGCCCAAAGAAAGGTGAAAGAAAGCCCAAAGAAAGGGGAATGAAAGCCCAAAGAAAGGGGAATGACAGCCCAAAGAAAGGGGAAAGAAAGCCCAAAGAAAGGCGAAAGAAAGCCCAAAGAAAGGGGAAAGAAAGCCCAAAGAAAGGAGAAAGAAAGCCCAAAGAAAGGGGAAAGAAAGCTCAAAGAAAGCCAAAGAAAGCCCAAAGAAAGTGGAAAGAAAGCCCAAAGAAAGCCCAAAGAAAGCCCAAAGAAAGCCCAAGGAAAGCCCAAAGAAAGGGGAAAGAAAGCCCAAAGAAAGGGGAATGACAGCTCAAAGAAAGGGGAAAGAAAGCCCAAAGAAAGGGGAAAGAAAGACCAAAGAAAGGGGAAAGAAAGCCAAAGAAAGGGGAAAGAAAGCCCAAAGAAAGCCCACAGAAAGGGGAAAGAAAGCCCAAAGACAGCCCAAAGAAAGCCCTAGGAAAGCCCAAAGAAAGGGGAAAGAAAGCCCAAAGAAAGGGGAAAGAAAGCCCAAAGAAAGCCTAAAGAAAGCCCAAAGAAAGCCCACAGAAAGGGTAAAGAAAGCCCAAAGAAAGGAGAAAGAAACCCCAAAGAAGGGGGAAAGAAAGCCCAAAGAAAGGGGAAAGAAAGCCCAAAGAAAGCCCAAAGAAAGTGGAAAGAAAGGGGAAAGAAAGCCCAAAGAAAGCCCAAAGAAAGCCAAAAGAAAGCCCAAAGAAAGGGGAAAGAAAGCCCAAAGAAAGGGGAAAGAAAGGGGAAAGAAAGCCCAAAGAAAGGGGAAAGAAAGCCCAAAGAAAGCCCAAAGAAAGGGGAAAGAAAGCCCAAATAAAGTGGAAACAAAGCCCAAAGAAAGGGGAAAGAAAGGGGAAAGAAAGCCCAAAGAAAGGGGAAAGAAAGGGAAAGAAAGGGGAAAGAAAGCCCAAAGAAAGCCCAAAGAAGGCCCAAAGAAATGGGAAAGAAAGCCCAAAGAAAGCCCAAAGAAAGGGGAAAGAAAGCGCAAAGAAATACCAAAGAAAGGGGAAAGAAAGCCCAAAGAAAGGGGAAAGAAAGCTCAAGGAAGCCCAAAGAAAGGGGAAAGAAATCCCTAAGAAAGCCCAAAGAAAGGGGAAAGAAAGCCCAAAGAAAGCCAAAGAAAGCCCAAAGAAAGCCCACAGAAAAGGGTAAAGAAAGCCCAAAGAAAGGAGTAAGAAACCCCAAAGAAGGGGGAAAGAAAGCCCAAAGGAAGGGGAAAGAAAGCCCAAAGAAAGCCCAAAGAAAGTGGAAAGAAAGGGGAAAGAAAGCCCAAAGAAAGCCCAAAGAAAGCCAAAAGAAAGCCCAAAGAAAGGAGAAAGAAAGTCCAAAGAAAGGGAAAGAAAGCCCAAAGAAAGCCCAAAGAAAGGGGAAAGAAAGCCCAAAGAAAGTGGAAAGAAAGGGGAAAGAAAGCCCAAAGAAAGCCCAAAGAAAGCCCAAAGAAAGCCCAAGGAAAATCCAAAGAAAGGGGAAAGAAAGCCCAAAGAAAGGGGAAAGAAAGCCCAAAGAAAGCCCAAAGAAAGCCCAAAGAAAGCCCAAAGAAAGCCCAAAGAAAGTGGAAAGAAAGGGGAAAGAAAACCCAAAGAAAGCCCAAAGAAACCCAAGGAAAGCCCAAAGAAAGGGGAAAGAAAGCCCAAAGAAAGGGGAAAGAAAGCCCAAAGAAAGCCCAAAGAAAGCCACAGAAAGCCCAAAGAAAGCCCAAAGAAGGCCAAAGAAAGGTGACAGAAAGCCCAAAGAAAGGGGAAAGAAAGCCCAAAGAAAGGGGAATGACAGCCCAAAGAAAGGGGAAAGAAAGCCCAAAGAAAGGGGAAAGAAAGCCCAAAGAAAGGGGAAAGAAAGCCCAAAGAAAGGAGAAAGAAAGCCCAAAGAAAGGGGAAAGAAAGCCCAAAGAAAGCCCAAAGAAAGTGGAAAGAAAGCCCAAAGAAAGCCCAAAGAAAGCCCAAAGAAAGCCCAAGGAAAGCCCAAAGAAGGGGAAAGAAAGCCCAAAGAAAGGGGAAAGAAAGACCAAAGAAAGGGGAAAGAAAGCCCAAAGAAAGGGGAAAGAAAGCCCAAAGAAAGGGGAAAGAAAGCCCAAAGAAAGCCCAAAGAAAGCCCAAAGAAAGCCCACAGAAAGGGGAAAGAAAGCACCAAGAAAGCCCAAAGAAAGGGGAAAGAAAGCCCAAAGAAAGGGGAAAGAAAGCCCAAAGAAAGCCCAAAGAAAGCCCAAAGAAAGCCCAAAGAAAGCCCAAAGAAAGCCCACAGAAAAGGGTAAAGAAAGCCCAAAGAAAGGAGAAAGAAACCCCAAAGAAGGGGGAAAGAAAGCCCAAAGAAAGGGGAAAGAAAGCCCAAAGAAAGCCCAAAGAAAGTGGAAAGAAAGCCCAAAGATAGCCAAAAGAAAGCCCAAAGAAAGGGGAAAGAAAGCCCAAAGAAAGGGGAAAGAAAGCCCAAAGAAACCCCAAAGAAAGGGGAAAGAAAGCCCAAAGAAAGCCCAAAGAAAGGGGAAAGAAAGGCCAAAGAAAGCCCAAAGAAAGGGGAAAGAAAGCCCAAAGAAAGTGGAAGCAAAGCCCAAAGAAAGGGGAAAGAAAGGGGAAAGAAAGCCCAAAGAAAGCCAAAGAAAGCCCAAAGAAAGAGGAAAGAAAGCCCAAAGAAAGCCCAAAGAAAGGGGAAAGAAAGCGCAAAGAAATACCAAAGAAAGGGGAAAGAAAGCCCAAAGAAAGGGGAAAGAAAGCCCAAAGAAAGCCCAAAGAAAGGGGAAAGAAAGCGCGAAGAAAGCCCAAAGAAAGGGGAAAGAAAGCCCAAAGAAAGGAGAAAGAAAGTCCAAAGAAAGTGGAAAGAAAGCCCAAAGAAAGCCCAAAGAAATGGGAAAGAAAGCCCAAAGAAAGGGGAAAGAAAGCCCAAAGAAAGCCCAAAGAAAGGGGAAAGAAACCCAAAGAATGGGGAAAGAAAGCCCAAAGAAAGGGGAAAGAAAGCCCAAAGAAAGGGAAAGAAAACCCAAAGAAAGCCCAAAGAAAGCCCAAAGAAAGTGGAAAGAAAGGGGAAAGAAAACCCAAAGAAAGCCCAAAGAAAGCCCAAGGAAAGCCCAAAGAAAGGGGAAAGAAAGCCCAAAGAAAGGGAAAGAAAGCCCAAAGAAAGCCCAAAGAAAGCCCACAGAAAGCCCAAAGAAAGCCCAAAGAAGGCCCAAAGAAAGGTGAAAGAAAGCCCAAAGAAAGGGGAAAGAAAGCCCAAAGAAAGGGGAATGACAGCCCAAAGAAACGGGAAAGAAAGCCCAAAGAAAGGGGAAAGAAAGCCCAAAGAAAGGAGAAAGAAAGCCCAAAGAAAGGGGAAAGAAAGCCCAAAGAAAGCCCAAAGAAATTGGAAAGAAAGCCCAAAGAAAGCCCAAGGAAAGCCCAAAGAAAGGGGAAAGAAAGCCCAAAGAAAGGGGAATGACAGCCCAAAGAAAGGGAAAGAAAGCCCAAAGAAAGGGGAAAGAAAGACCAAAGAAAGGGGAAAGAAAGCCCAAAGAAAGGAGAAAGAAAGCCCAAAGAAAGCCCAAAGAAAGCCCAAAGAAAGCCCACAGAAAGGGGAAAGAAATCCCAAAGAAAGCCCAAAGAAAGCCCAAGGAAAGCCAAAGAAAGGGGAAAGAAAGCCCAAAGAAACGGGAAAGAAAGCCCAAAGAAAGCCCAAAGAAAGCCCAAAGAAACCCCACAGAAAAGGGTAAAGAAAGCCCAAAGAAAGGAGAAAGAAACCCCAAAGAAGGGGGAAAGAAAGCCCAAAGAAAGGGGAAAGAAAGCCCAAAGAAAGCCCAAAGAAAGTGGAAAGAAAGGGGAAAGAAAGCCCAAAGAAAGCCAAAAGAAAGCCCAAAGAAAGGGGAAAGAAAGCCCAAAGAAAGGGGAAGAAAGCCCAAAGAAAGCCCAAAGAAATGGGGAAGAAAGCCCAAAGAAAGCCCAAAGAAAGGGGAAAGAAAGCCCAAAGAAAGCCCAAAGAAAGGGGAAAGAAAGCCCAAAGAAAGTGGAAACAAAGCCCAAAGAAAGGGGAAAGAAAGCCCAAATAAAGGGGAAAGAAAGGGGAAAGTAAGGGGAAAGAAAGCCCAAAGAAAGGGGAAAGAAAGCCCAAAGAAAGCCCAAAGAAAGGGGAAAGAAAGCGCAAAGAAATACCAAAGAAAGGGGAAAGAAAGCCCAAAGAAAGGGGAAAGAAAGCCCAAAGAAAGGAGAAAGAAAGCCCAAAGAAAGGGGAAAGAAAGCTCAAAGAAAGCCCAAAGAAAGGGGAAAGAAAGCCCAAAGAAAGCCCAAAGAAAGGGGAAAGAAAGCCCAAAGAAAGCCCAAAGAAAGGGGAATGAAAGCCCAAAGAAAGCCCAAAGAAAGCCCAAAGAAAGCCCAAAGAAAGGGGAAAACCCAAAGAAAGGGAAAGAAAGCCCAAAGAAAGCCCAAAGAAAGCCCAAAGAAAGTGGAAAGAAAGGGGAAAGAAAGCCAAAGAAAGTGGAAAGAAAGCGGAAAGAAAGCCCAAAGAAAGGAGAAAGAAAGCCCAAAGAAAGGGGAAAGAAAGCCCAAAGAAAGCCCAAAGAAAGGGGAAAGAAAGCGCGAAGAAAGCCCAAAGAAAGGGGAAAGAAAGCCCAAAGAAAGGGGAAAGAAAGCCCAAAGAAAGGGGAAAGAAAGCCCAAAGAAAGGGGAAAGACAGCCCAAGGAAAGCCCAAAGAAAGGGGAAAGAAAGCCCAAAGAAAGCCCAAAGAAAGCCCAAAGAAAAGGGAAAGAAAGCCCAAAGAAAGGGGAAAAAAAGCCCAAAGAAAGGGGAATGACAGCCCAAAGAAAGGGGAAAGAAAACCCAAAGAAAGGGGAAAGAAAGCCGAAAGAAAGGGCAAAGAAAGCCCAAAGAAAGCCCAAAGAAAGTGGAAAGAAAGGGTAAAGAAAACCCAAAGAAAGCCCAAAGAAAGCCCAAGGAAAGGGGAAAGAAAGCCAAAGAAAGGGGAAAGAAAGCCCAGAGAATTCCCAAAGAAATCCCAAAGAAAGCCCAAAGAAAGCCCAAAGAAAGCCCAAAGAAAAGGGAAAGAAAGCCCAAAGAAAGGGGAAAAAAAGCCCAAAGAAAGGGGAATGACAGCCCAAAGAAAGGGGAAAGAAAACCCAAAGAAAAGGGGAAAGAAAGCCGAAAGAAAGGGGAAAGAAAGCCCAAAGAAAGACCACAGAAAGCCCAAAGAAAGCCCAAAGAAGGCCCAAAGAAAGGTGAAAGAAAGCCCAAAGAAAGGGGAATGAAAGCCCAAAGAAAGGGGAATGACAGCCCAAAAAAGGGGAAAGAAAGCCCAAAGAAAGGGGAAAGAAAGCCCAAAGAAAGGGGAAAGAAAGCCCAAAGAAAGGAGAAAGAAAGCCCAAAGAAAGGGGAAAGAAAGCTCAAAGAAAGCCCAAAGAAAGCCCAAAGAAAGTGGAAAGAAAGCCCAAAGAAAGCCCAAAGAAAGCCCAAGGAAAGCCCAAAGAAAGGGGAAAGAAAGCCCAAAGAAAGGGGAATGACAGCTCAAAGAAAGGGGAAAGAAAGCCCAAAGAAAGGGAAAGAAAGACCAAAGAAAGGGGAAAGAAAGCCCAAAGAAAGCCCAAAGAAAGCCCAAAGAAAGCCCACAGAAAGGGGAAAGAAAGCACCAAGAAAGCCCAAAGAAAGGGAAAGAAAGCCCAAAGAAAGGGAAAGAAAGCCCAAAGAAAGCCAAAGAAAGCCCAAGAAAGCCCAAAGAAAGCCCAAAGAAAGCCCACAGAAAAGGGTAAAGAAAGCCCAAAGAAAGGAGAAAGAAACCCCAAAGAAGGGGGAAAGAAAGCCCAAAGAAAGGGGAAAGAAAGCCCAAAGAAAGCCCAAAGAAAGTGGAAAGAAAGCCCAAAGATAGCCAAAAGAAAGCCCAAAGAAAGGGGAAAGAAAGCCCAAAGAAAGGGGAAAGAAAGCCCAAGAAACCCCAAAGAAAGGGGAAAGAAAGCCCAAAGAAAGCCCAAAGAAAGGGGAAAGAAAGGCCAAAGAAAGCCCAAAGAAAGGGGAAAGAAAGCCCAAAGAAAGTGTGAAGCAAAGCCCAAAGAAAGGGGAAAGAAAGGGGAAAGAAAGCCCAAAGAAAGCCCAAAGAAAGCCCAAAGAAAGAGGAAAGAAAGCCCAAAGAAAGCCCAAAGAAAGGGGAAAGAAAGCGCAAAGAATACCAAAGAAAGGGGAAAGAAAGCCCAAAGAAAGGGGAAAGAAAGCCCAAAGAAAGCCCAAAGAAAGGGGAAAGAAAGCGCGAAGAAAGCCCAAAGAAAGGGGAAAGAAAGCCCAAAGAAAGGAGAAAGAAAGTCCAAAGAAAGTGGAAAGAAAGCCCAAAGAAAGCCCAAAGAAATGGGAAAGAAAGCCCAAAGAAAGGGAAAGAAAGCCCAAAGAAAGCCCAAAGAAAGGGGAAAGAAACCCCAAAGAATGGGGAAAGAAAGCCCAAAGAAAGGGGAAAGAAAGCCCAAAGAAAGGGGAAAGAAAACCCAAAGAAAGCCCAAAGAAAGCCCAAAGAAAGTGGAAAGAAAGGGGAAAGAAAACCCAAAGAAAGCCCAAAGAAAGCCCAAGGAAAGCCCAAAGAAAGGGAAAGAAAGCCCAAAGAAAGGGGAAAGAAAGCCCAAAGAAAGCCCAAAGAAAGCCCACAGAAAGCCCAAAGAAAGCCCAAAGAAGGCCCAAAGAAAGGTGAAAGAAAGCCCAAAGAAAGGGGAAAGAAAGCCCAAAGAAAGGGGAATGACAGCCCAAAGAAACGGGAAAGAAAGCCCAAAGAAAGGGGAAAGAAAGCCCAAAGAAAGGAGAAAGAAAGCCCAAAGAAAGGGGAAAGAAAGCCCAAAGAAAGCCCAAAGAAATTGGAAAGAAAGCCAAAGAAAGCCCAAGGAAAGCCAAAGAAAGGGGAAAGAAAGCCCAAAGAAAGGGGAATGACAGCCCAAAGAAAGGGGAAAGAAAGCCCAAAGAAAGGGGAAAGAAAGACCAAAGAAAGGGGAAAGAAAGCCCAAAGAAAGGAGAAAGAAAGCCCAAAGAAAGCCCAAAGAAAGCCCAAAGAAAGCCCACAGAAAGGGGAAAGAAATCCCAAAGAAAGCCCAAAGAAAGCCAAGGAAAGCCCAAAGAAAGGGGAAAGAAAGCCCAAAGAAACGGGAAAGAAAGCCCAAAGAAAGCCCAAAGAAAGCCCAAAGAAACCCCACAGAAAAGGGTAAAGAAAGCCCAAAGAAAGGAGAAAGAAACCCCAAAGAAGGGGGAAAGAAAGCCCAAGAAAGGGAAAGAAAGCCCAAAGAAAGCCCAAAGAAAGTGGAAAGAAAGGGAAAGAAAGCCCAAAGAAAGCCAAAAGAAAGCCCAAAGAAAGGGGAAAGAAAGCCCAAAGAAAGTGGAAAGAAAGCCCAAAGAAAGCCCAAAGAAATGGGGAAGAAAGCCCAAAGAAAGCCCAAAGAAAGGGGAAAGAAAGCCCAAAGAAAGCCCAAAGAAAGGGGAAAGAAAGCCCAAAGAAAGTGGAAACAAAGCCCAAAGAAAGGGGAAAGAAAGCCCAAATAAAGGGGAAAGAAAGGGGAAAGTAAGGGGAAAGAAAGCCCAAAGAAAGGGGAAAGAAAGCCCAAAGAAAGCCCAAAGAAAGGGGAAAGAAAGCGCAAAGAAATACCAAAGAAAGGGGAAAGAAAGCCCAAAGAAAGGGGAAAGAAAGCCCAAAGAAAGGAGAAAGAAAGCCCAAAGAAAGGGGAAAGAAAGCTCAAAGAAAGCCCAAAGAAAGGGGAAAGAAAGCCCAAAGAAAGCCCAAAGAAAGGGGAAAGAAAGCCCAAAGAAAGCCCAAAGAAAGGGGAATGAAAGCCCAAAGAAAGCCCAAAGAAAGCCCAAAGAAAGCCCAAAGAAAGGGGAAAACCCAAAGAAAGGGGAAAGAAAGCCCAAAGAAAGCCCAAAGAAAGCCCAAAGAAAGTGGAAAGAAAGGGGAAAGAAAGCCCAAAGAAAGTGGAAAGAAAGCGGAAAGAAAGCCCAAAGAAAGGAGAAAGAAAGCCAAAGAAAGGGGAAAGAAAGCCCAAAGAAAGCCCAAAGAAAGGGGAAAGAAAGCGCGAAGAAAGCCCAAAGAAAGGGGAAAGAAAGCCCAAAGAAAGGGGAAAGAAAGCCCAAAGAAAGGGGAAAGAAAGCCCAAAGAAAGGGGAAAGACAGCCCAAGGAAAGCCCAAAGAAAGGGGAAAGAAAGCCCAAAGAAAGCCCAAAGAAAGCCCAAAGAAAAGGGAAAGAAAGCCCAAAGAAAGGGGAAAAAAAGCCCAAAGAAAGGGGAATGACAGCCCAAAGAAAGGGGAAAGAAAACCCAAAGAAAGGGGAAAGAAAGCCGAAAGAAAGGGCAAAGAAAGCCCAAAGAAAGCCCAAAGAAAGTGGAAAGAAAGGGTAAAGAAAACCCAAAGAAAGCCCAAAGAAAGCCCAAGGAAAGGGGAAAGAAAGCCCAAAGAAAGGGGAAAGAAAGCCCAGAGAATTCCCAAAGAAATCCCAAAGAAAGCCCAAAGAAAGCCCAAAGAAAGCCAAAGAAAAGGGAAAGAAAGCCCAAAGAAAGGGGAAAAAAAAGCCCAAAGAAAGGGGAATGACAGCCCAAAGAAAGGGGAAAGAAAACCCAAAGAAAAGGGGAAAGAAAGCCGAAAGAAAGGGGAAAGAAAGCCAAAGAAAGACCACAGAAAGCCCAAAGAAAGCCCAAAGAAGGCCCAAAGAAAGGTGAAAGAAAGCCCAAAGAAAGGGGAATGAAAGCCCAAAGAAAGGGGAATGACAGCCCAAAAAAGGGGAAAGAAAGCCCAAAGAAAGGGGAAAGAAAGCCCAAAGAAAGGGGAAAGAAAGCCCAAAGAAAGGAGAAAGAAAGCCCAAAGAAAGGGGAAAGAAAGCTCAAAGAAAGCCCAAAGAAAGCCCAAAGAAAGTGGAAAGAAAGCCCAAAGAAAGCCCAAAGAAAGCCCAAGGAAAGCCCAAAGAAAGGGGAAAGAAAGCCCAAAGAAAGGGGAATGACAGCTCAAAGAAAGGGGAAAGAAAGCCCAAAGAAAGGGGAAAGAAAGACCAAAGAAAGGGGAAAGAAAGCCCAAAGAAAGCCCAAAGAAAGCCCAAAGAAAGCCCAAAGAAAGCCCACAGAAAGGGGAAAGAAAGCCCAAAGAAAGCCCAAAGAAAGTGGAAAGAAAGGGGAAAGAAAGCCCAAAGAAAGCCCAAAGAAAGCCCAAAGAAAGCCCAAGGAAAATCCAAAGAAAGGGGAAAGAAAGCCCATAGAAAGGGGAAAGAAAGCCCAAAGAAAGGGGAAAGAAAGCCCAAAGAAAGCCCAAAGAAAGCCCAAAGAAAGCCCAAAGAAAGCCCAAAGAATGTGAAAGAAAGGGGAAAGAAAACCCAAAGAAAGCCCAAAGAAACCCAAGGAAAGCCCAAAGAAAGGGGAAAGAAAGCCCAAAGAAAGGGGAAAGAAAGCCCAAAGAAAGCCCAAAGAAAGCCCACATAAAGCCCAAAGAAAGCCCAAAGAAGGCCCAAAGAAAGGTGAAAGAGAGCCCAAAGAAAGGGGAAAGAAAGCCCAAAGAAAGGGGAATGACAGCCCAAAGAAAGGGGAAAGAAAGCCCAAAGAAAGGGGAAAGAAATCCCAAAGAAAGGGGAAAGAAAGCCCAAAGAAAGGAGAAAGAAAGCCCAAAGAAAGGGGAAAGAAAGCCCAAGAAAGCCCAAAGAAAGTGGAAAGAATGCCCAAAGAAAGCCCAAAGAAAGCCCAAAGAAAGCCCAAGGAAAGCCCAAAGAAAGGGGAAAGAAAGCCCAAAGAAAGGGGAAAGAAAGACCAAAGAAAGGGGAAAGAAAGCCCAAAGAAAGGGGAAAGAAAGCCCAAAGAAAGCCCAAAGAAAGCCCAAAGAAAGCCCACAGAAAGGGGAAAGAAAGCCCAAAGAAAGCCCAAAGAAAGCCCAAGGAAAGCCCAAAGAAAGGGGAAAGAAAGCCCAAAGAAAGGGGAAAGAAAGCCCAAAGAAAGCCCAAAGAAAGCCCAAAGAAAGCCCAGAGAAAAGGGTAAAGAAAGCCCAAAGAAAGGGGAAAGAAAGCGCGAAGAAAGCCCAAAGAAAGGGGAAAGAAAGCCCAAAGAAAGGGGAAAGAAAGCCCAAAGAAAGGGGAAAGAAAGCCCAAAGAAAGGGGAAAGACAGCCCAAGGAAAGCCCAAAGAAAGGGGAAAGAAAGCCCAAAGAAAGCCCAAAGAAAGCCCAAAGAAAAGGGAAAGAAAGCCCAAAGAAAGGGGAAAAAAAGCCCAAAGAAAGGGGAATGACAGCCCAAAGAAAGGGGAAAGAAAACCCAAAGAAAGGGGAAAGAAAGCCGAAAGAAAGTGCAAAGAAAGCCAAAGAAAGTGGAAAGAAAGGGTAAAGAAAACCCAAAGAAAGCCCAAAGAAATCCCAAGGAAAGGGGAAAGAAAGCCCAAAGAAAGGGGAAAGAAAGCCCAGAGAAATCCCAAAGAAATCCCAAAGAAAGCCCAAAGAAAGCCCAAAGAAAGCCCAAAGAAAAGGGAAAGAAAGCCCAAAGAAAGGGGAAAAAAAGCCCAAAGAAAGGGGAATGACCGCCCAAAGAAAGGGGAAAGAAAACCCAAAGAAAAGGGGAAAGAAAGCCGAAAGAAAGGGGAAAGAAAGCCCAAAGAAAGCCCACAGAAAGCCCAAAGAAAGCCCAAAGAAGGCCAAAGAAAGGTGAAAGAAAGCCCAAAGAAAGGGGAATGAAAGGCCAAAGAAAGAGGAATGACAGCCCAAAGAAAGGGGAAAGAAAGCCCAAGAAAGGGCAAAGAAAGCCCAAAGAAAGGGGAAAGAAAGCCCAAAGAAAGGAGAAAGAAAGCCCAAAGAAAGGGGAAAGAAAGCTCAAAGAAAGCCCAAAGAAAGCCCAAAGAAAGTGGAAAGAAAGCCCAAAGAAAGCCCAAAGAAAGCCCAAAGAAAGCCCAAGGAAAGCCCAAAGAAAGGGGAAAGAAAGCCCAAAGAAAGGGGAAAGAAAGCCCAAAGAAAGCCCAAAGAAAGCCCAAAGAAAGCCCACAGAAAAGGGTAAAGAAAGCCCAAAGAAAGGAGAAAGAAACCCCAAAGAAGGGGGAAAGAAAGCCAAAGAAAGGGGAAAGAAAGCCCAAAGAAAGACCAAAGAAAGTGGAAAGAAAGCCCAAAGAAAGCCAAAAGAAAGCCCAAAGAAAGGGGAAAGAAAGCCCAAAGAAAGGGGAAAGAAAGCCCAAAGAAACCCCAAAGAAAGGGGAAAGAAAGCCCAAAGAAAGCCCAAAGAAAGGGGAAAGAAAGGCCAAAGAAAGCCCAAAGAAAGGGAAAGAAAGCCCAAAGAAAGTGGAAGCAAAGCCCAAAGAAAGGGGAAAGAAAGGGGAAAGAAAGCCCAAAGAAAGGGGAAAGAAAAGGGAAAGAAAGGGGAAAGAAAGCCCAAAGAAAGCCCAAAGAAAGCCCAAAGAAAGGGGAAAGAAAGCCCAAAGAAAGCCCAAAGAAAGGGGAAAGAAAGCGCAAAGAAATACCAAAGAAAGGGGAAAGAAAGCCCAAAGAAAGGGGAAAGAAAGCCCAAAGAAAGCCCAAAGAAAGGGGAAAGAAAGCGCGAAGAAAGCCCAAAGAAAGGGGAAAGAAAGCCCAAAGAAAGGAGAAAGAAAGTCCAAAGAAAGGGGAAAGAAAGCCCAAAGAAAGCCCAAAGAAAGGGGAAAGAAAGCCCAAAGAAAGGGGAAAGAAAGCCCAAAGAAAGCCCAAAGAAAGGGGAAAGAAACCCCAAAGAATGGGAAAGAAAGCCCAAAGAAAGGGGAAAGAAAGCCCAAAGAAAGGGGAAAGAAAGCCCAAAGAAAGCCCAAAGAAAGCCCAAAGAAAGTGGAAAGAAAGAGGAAAGAAAACCCAAAGAAAGCCCAAAGAAAGCCCAAGGAAAGCCCAAAGAAAGGGGAAAGAAAGCCCAAAGAAAGCCCAAAGAATGCCCACAGAAAGCCCAAAGAAAGCCCAAAGAAGGCCCAAAGAAAGGTGAAGAAAGCCCAAAGAAAGGGGAAAGAAAGCCCAAAGAAAGGGGAATGACAGCCCAAAGAAACGGGAAAGAAAGCCCAAAGAAAGGGGAAAGAAAGCCCAAAGAAAGGGAAAGAAAGCCCAAAGAAAGGAGAAAGAAAGCCCAAAGAAAGGGGAAAGAAAGCCCAAAGAAAGCCCAAAGAAATTGGAAAGAAAGCCCAAAGAAAGCCCAAAGAAAGCCCAAAGAAAGCCCAAGGAAAGCCCAAAGAAGAAAGGGGAAAGAAAGCCCAAAGAAAGGGGAATGACAGCCCAAAGAAAGGGGAAAGAAAGCCCAAAGAAAGGGGAAAGAAAGACCAAAGAAAGGGGAAAGAAAGCCCAAAGAAAGGAGAAAGAAAGCCCAAAGAAAGCCCAAAGAAAGCCCAAAGAAAGCCCACAGAAAGGGGAAAGAAATCCCAAAGAAAGCCCAAAGAAAGCCCAAAGAAAGCCCAAGGAAAGCCCAAAGAAAGGGGAAAGAAAGCCCAAAGAAAGGGGAAAGAAAGCCCAAAGAAAGCCAAAGAAAGCCCAAAGAAAGCCCACAGAAAAGGGTAAAGAAAGCCCAAAGAAAGGAGAAAGAAACCCCAAAGAAGGGGGAAAGAAAGCCCAAGGAAAGGGGAAAGAAAGCCCAAAGAAAGCCCAAAGAAAGTGGAAAGAAAGGGGAAAGAAAGCCCAAAGAAAGCCAAAAGAAAGCCCAAAGAAAGGGGAAAGAAAGCCCAAAGAAAGGGGAAAGAAAGCCCAAAGAAAGCCCAAAGAAAGGGGGAAGAAAGCCCAAGAAAGCCCAAAGAAAGGGGAAAGAAAGCCCAAAGAAAGCCCAAAGAAAGGGGAAAGAAAGCCCAAAGAGAGTGGAAACAAAGCCAAAGAAAGGGGAAAGAAAGGGGAAATAAAGCCCAAATAAAGGGGAAAGAAAGGGGAAAGTAAGGGGAAAGAAAGCCCAAAGAAAGGGGAAAGAAAGCCCAAAGAAAGGGGATAGAAAGCCCAAAGAAAGGAGAAAGAAAGCCCAAAGAATGGGGAAAGAAAGCTCAAAGAAAGCCCAAAGAAAGGGGAAAGAAAGCCCAAAGAAAGCCCAAAGAAAGGGGAAGGAAAGCCCAAAGAAAGCCCAAAGAAAGGGGAATGAAAGCCCAAAGAAAGCCCAAAGAAAGCCCAAAGAAAGCCCAAAGAATGGGAAAACCCAAAGAAAGGGGAAAGAAAGCCAAAGAAAGCCCAAAGAAAGCCCAAGAAGAAAAGTGGAAAGAAAGGGAAAGAAAGCCCAAAGAAAGTGGAAAGAAAGGGGAAAGAAAGCCCAAAGAAAGGGGAAAGAAAGCGCGAAGAAAGCCCAAAGAAAGGGGAAAGAAAGCCCAAAGAAAGGGGAAAGAAAGCCCAAAGAAAGGGGAAAGAAAGCCCAAAGAAAGGGGAAAGACAGCCCAAGGAAAGCCCAAAGAAAGGGGAAAGAGAGCCCAAAGAAAGGGGGATGACAGCCCAAAGAAAGTGGAAAGAAAGCCCAAAGAAAGGGGAAAGAAAGCCCAGAGAAATCCCAAAGAAATCCCAAAGAAAGCCCAAAGAAAGCCCAAAGAAAGCCCAAAGAAAAGGGAAAGAAAGCCCAAAGAAAGGGGAAAAAAAGCCCAAAGAAAGGGGAATGACAGCCCAAAGAAAGGGGAAAGAAAACCCAAAGAAAGGGGAAAGAAAGCCGAAAGAAAGGGCAAAGAAAGCCCAAAGAAAGCCCAAAGAAAGCCCACAGAAAGGGGAAAGAAAGCCCAAAGAAAGCCCAAAGAAAGCCCTAGGAAAGCCCAAAGAAAGGGGAAAGAAAGCCCAAAGAAAGGGGAATGACAACCCAAAGAAAGGGGAAAGAAAGCCCAAAGAAAGGGGAAAGAAAGACAAAAGAAAGGGGAAAGAAAGCCCAAAGAAAGGAGAAAGAAAGCCCAAAGAAAGCCCAAAGAAAGCCCACAGAAAGGGGAAAGAAATCCCAAAGAAAGCCCAAAGAAAGCCCAAGGAAAGCCCAAAGAAAGGGGAAAGAAAGCCCAAAGAAAGGGGAAAGAAAGCCCAAAGAAAGCCCAAAGAAAGCCCAAAGAAAGCCCACAGAAAAGGGTAAAGAAAGCCCAAAGAAAGGAGAAAGAAACCCCAAAGAAGGGGGAAAGAAAGCCCAAAGAAAGGGGAAAGAAAGCCCAAAGAAAGCCCAAAGAAAGTGGAAAGAAAGGGGAAAGAAAGCCCAAAGAAAGCCAAAAGAAAGCCCAAAGATAGGGGAAAGAAACCCCAAAGAAAGGGGAAAGAAAGCCCAAAGAAAGCCCAAAGAAAGGGGGAAGAAAGCCCAAAGAAAGCCCAAAGAAAGGGGAAAGAAAGCCCAAAGAAAGCCCAAAGAAAGGGGAAAGAAAGCCCAAAGAAAGTGGAAACAAAGCCCAAAGAAAGGGGAAAGAAAGGGGAAAGAAAGCCCAAATAAAGGGGAAAGAAAGGGGAAAGTAAGGGGAAAGAAAGCCCAAAGAAAGGGGAAAGAAAGCCCGAAGAAAGCCCAAAGAAAGGGGAAAGAAAGCGCAAAGAAATACCAAAGAAAGGGGAAAGAAAGCCCAAAGAAAGGGGAAAGAAAGCCCAAAGAAAGGAGAAAGAAAGCCCAAAGAAAGGGGAAAGAAAGCTCAAAGAAAGCCCAAAGAAAGGGGAAAGAAAGCCCAAAGAAAGGGGAATGACAGCCCAAAGAAAGGGGAAAGAAAACCCAAAGAAAGGGGAAAGAAAGCCGAAAGAAAGTGCAAAGAAAGCCCAAAGAAAGTGGAAAGAAAGGGTAAAGAAAACCCAAAGAAAGCCCAAAGAAAGCCCAAGGAAAGGGGAAAGAAAGCCCAAAGAAAGGGGAAAGAAAGCCCAAAGAAAGGGGAATGACAGCCCAAAGAAAGGGGAAAGAAAACCCAAAGAAAGGGGAAAGAAAGCCGAAAGAAAGTGCAAAGAAAGCCCAAAGAAAGTGGAAAGAAAGGGTAAAGAAAACCCAAAGAAAGCCCAAAGAAAGCCAAGGAAAGGGGAAAGAAAGCCCAAAGAAAGGGGAAAGAAAGCCCAGAGAAATCCCAAAGAAATCCCAAAGAAAGCCCAAAGAAAGCCCAAAGAAAGCCCAAAGAAAAGGGAAAGAAAGCCCAAAGAAAGGGGAAAAAAAGCCCAAAGAAAGGGGAATGACCGCCCAAAGAAAGGGGAAAGAAAACCCAAAGAAAAGGGGAAAGAAAGCCGAAAGAAAGGGGAAAGAAAGCCCAAAGAAAGCCCACAGAAAGCCCAAAGAAAGCCCAAAGAAGGCCCAAAGAAAGGTGAAAGAAAGCCCAAAGAAAGGGGAATGAAAGCCCAAAGAAAGAGGAATGACAGCCCAAAGAAAGGGGAAAGAAAGCCCAAAGAAAGGGCAAAGAAAGCCCAAAGAAAGGGGAAAGAACGCCCAAAGAAAGGAGAAAGAAAGCCCAAAGAAAGGGGAAAGAAAGCTCAAAGAAAGCCCAAAGAAAGCCCAAAGAAAGTGGAAAGAAAGCCCAAAGAAAGCCCAAAGAAAGCCCAAAGAAAGCCCAAAGAAAGCCCAAAGAAAGGGGAAAGAAAGCCCAAAGAAAGGGGAAAGAAAGCCCAAAGAAAGGGGAAAGAAAGCCCAAAGAAAGCCCAAAGAAAGCCCAAAGAAAGCCCACAGAAAAGGGTAAAGAAAGCCCAAAGAAAGGAGAAAGAAACCCAAAGAAGGGGGAAAGAAAGCCCAAAGAAAGGGGAAAGAAAGCCCAAAGAAAGACCAAAGAAAGTGGAAAGAAAGCCCAAAGAAAGCCAAAAGAAAGCCCAAAGAAAGGGGAAAGAAAGCCCAAAGAAAGGGGAAAGAAAGCCCAAAGAAACCCCAAAGAAAGGGGAAAGAAAGCCCAAAGAAAGCCCAAAGAAAGGGGAAAGAAAGGCCAAAGAAAGCCCAAAGAAAGGGGAAAGAAAGCCCAAAGAAAGTGGAAGCAAAGCCAAAGAAAGGGGAAAGAAAGGGGAAAGAAAGCCCAAAGAAAGGGGAAAGAAAAGGGAAAGAAAGGGGAAAGAAAGCCCAAAGAAAGCCCAAAGAAAGCCCAAAGAAAGGGGAAAGAAAGCCCAAAGAAAGCCCAAAGAAAGGGGAAAGAAAGCGCAAAGAAATACCAAAGAAAGGGGAAAGAAAGCCCAAAGAAAGGGGAAAGAAAGCCCAAAGAAAGCCCAAAGAAAGGGGAAAGAAAGCGCGAAGAAAGCCAAAGAAAGGGGAAAGAAAGCCCAAAGAAAGGAGAAAGAAAGTCCAAAGAAAGGGGAAAGAAAGCCCAAAGAAAGCCCAAAGAAAGGGGAAAGAAAGCCCAAAGAAAGGGGAAAGAAAGCCCAAAGAAAGCCCAAAGAAAGGGGAAAGAAACCCCAAAGAATGGGGAAAGAAAGCCCAAAGAAAGGGGAAAGAAAGCCCAAAGAAAGGGGAAAGAAAGCCCAAAGAAAGCCCAAAGAAAGTGGAAAGAAAGAGGAAAGAAAACCCAAAGAAAGCCCAAAGAAAGCCCAAGGAAAGCCCAAAGAAAGGGGAAAGAAAGCCCAAAGAAAGGGGAAAGAAAGCCCAAAGAAAGCCCAAAGAATGCCCACAGAAAGCCCAAAGAAAGCCCAAAGAAGGCCCAAAGAAAGGTGAAAGAAAGCCCAAAGAAAGGGGAAAGAAAGCCCAAAGAAAGGGGAATGACAGCCCAAAGAAACGGGAAAGAAAGCCCAAAGAAAGGGGAAAGAAAGCCCAAAGAAAGGGGAAAGAAAGCCCAAAGAAAGGAGAAAGAAAGCCCAAAGAAAGGGGAAAGAAAGCCCAAAGAAAGCCCAAAGAAATTGGAAAGAAAGCCCAAAGAAAGCCCAAAGAAAGCCCAAAGAAAGCCCAAGGAAAGCCCAAAGAAAGGGGAAAGAAAGCCCAAAGAAAGGGGAATGACAGCCCAAAGAAAGGGGAAAGAAAGCCCAAAGAAAGGGGAAAGAAAGACCAAAGAAAGGGGAAAGAAAGCCCAAAGAAAGGAGAAAGAAAGCCCAAAGAAAGCCCAAAGAAAGCCCAAAGAAAGCCCACAGAAAGGGGAAAGAAATCCCAAAGAAAGCCCAAAGAAAGCCCAAAGAAAGCCCAAGGAAAGCCCAAAGAAAGGGGAAAGAAAGCCCAAAGAAAGGGGAAAGAAAGCCCAAAGAAAGCCAAAGAAAGCCCAAAGAAAGCCCACAGAAAAGGGTAAAGAAAGCCCAAAGAAAGGAGAAAGAAACCCCAAAGAAGGGGGAAAGAAAGCCCAAGGAAAGGGGAAAGAAAGCCCAAAGAAAGCCCAAAGAAAGTGGAAAGAAAGGGGAAAGAAAGCCCAAAGAAAGCCAAAAGAAAGCCCAAAGAAAGGGGAAAGAAAGCCCAAAGAAAGGGGAAAGAAAGCCCAAAGAAAGCCCAAAGAAAGGGGGAAGAAAGCCCAAAGAAAGCCCAAAGAAAGGGGAAAGAAAGCCCAAAGAAAGCCCAAAGAAAGGGGAAAGAAAGCCCAAAGAAAGTGGAAACAAAGCCCAAAGAAAGGGGAAAGAAAGGGGAAATAAAGCCCAAATAAAGGGGAAAGAAAGGGGAAAGTAAGGGGAAAGAAAGCCAAAGAAAGGGGAAAGAAAGCCCAAAGAAAGGGGATAGAAAGCCCAAAGAAAGGAGAAAGAAAGCCCAAAGAATGGGGAAAGAAAGCTCAAAGAAAGCCCAAAGAAAGGGGAAAGAAAGCCCAAAGAAAGCCCAAAGAAAGGGGAAAGAAAGCCCAAAGAAAGCCCAAAGAAAGGGGAATGAAAGCCCAAAGAAAGCCCAAAGAAAGCCCAAAGAAAGCCCAAAGAAATGGGAAAACCCAAAGAAAGGGGAAAGAAAGCCCAAAGGAAGCCCAAAGAAAGCCCAAAGAAAGTGGAAAGAAAGGGGAAAGAAAGCCCAAAGAAAGTGGAAAGAAAGGGGAAAGAAAGCCCAAAGAAAGGGGAAAGAAAGCGCGAAGAAAGCCCAAAGAAAGGGGAAAGAAAGCCCAAAGAAAGGGGAAAGAAAGCCCAAAGAAAGGGGAAAGAAAGCCCAAAGAAAGGGGAAAGACAGCCCAAGGAAAGCCCAAAGAAAGGGGAAAGAGAGCCCAAAGAAAGGGGGATGACAGCCCAAAGAAAGTGGAAAGAAAGCCCAAAGAAAGTGGAAACAAAGCCCAAAGAAAGGGGAAAGAAAGGGGAAAGAAAGCCCAAATAAAGGGGAAAGAAAGGGGAAAGTAAGGGGAAAGAAAGCCCAAAGAAAGGGGAAAGAAAGCCCAAAGAAAGCCCAAAGAAAGGGGAAAGAAAGCGCAAAGAAATACCAAAGAAAGGGGAAAGAAAGCCCAAAGAAAGGGGAAAGAAAGCCCAAAGAAAGGAGAAAGAAAGCCCAAAGAAAGGGGAAAGAAAGCTCAAAGAAAGCCCAAAGAAAGGGGAAAGAAAGCCCAAAGAAAGGGGAATGACAGCCCAAAGAAAGGGGAAAGAAAACCCAAAGAAAGGGGAAAGAAAGCCGAAAGAAAGTGCAAAGAAAGCCCAAAGAAAGTGGAAAGAAAGGGTAAAGAAAACCCAAAGAAAGCCCAAAGAAAGCCCAAGGAAAGGGGAAAGAAAGCCCAAAGAAAGGGGAAAGAAAGCCCAAAGAAAGGGGAATGACAGCCCAAAGAAAGGGGAAAGAAAACCCAAAGAAAGGGGAAAGAAAGCCGAAAGAAAGTGCAAAGAAAGCCCAAAGAAAGTGGAAAGAAAGGGTAAAGAAAACCCAAAGAAAGCCCAAAGAAAGCCCAAGGAAAGGGGAAAGAAAGCCCAAAGAAAGGGGAAAGAAAGCCCAGAGAAATCCCAAAGAAATCCCAAAGAAAGCCCAAAGAAAGCCCAAAGAAAGCCCAAAGAAAAGGGAAAGAAAGCCCAAAGAAAGGGGAAAAAAAGCCCAAAGAAAGGGGAATGACCGCCCAAAGAAAGGGGAAAGAAAACCCAAAGAAAAGGGGAAAGAAAGCCGAAAGAAAGGGGAAAGAAAGCCCAAAGAAAGCCCACAGAAAGCCCAATGAAAGCCCAAAGAAGGCCCAAAGAAAGGTGAAAGAAAGCCCAAAGAAAGGGGAATGAAAGCCCAAAGAAAGAGGAATGACAGCCCAAAGAAAGGGGAAAGAAAGCCCAAAGAAAGGGCAAAGAAAGCCCAAAGAAAGGGGAAAGAAAGCCCAAAGAAAGGAGAAAGAAAGCCCAAAGAAAGGGGAAAGAAAGCTCAAAGAAAGCCCAAAGAAAGCCCAAAGAAAGTGGAAAGAAAGCCCAAAGAAAGCCCAAAGAAAGCCCAAAGAAAGCCCAAGGAAAGCCCAAAGAAAGGGGAAAGAAAGCCCAAAGAAAGGGGAAAGAAAGCCCAAAGAAAGGGGAAAGAAAGCCCAAAGAAAGCCCAAAGAAAGCCCAAAGAAAGCCCACAGAAAAGGGTAAAGAAAGCCCAAAGAAAGGAGAAAGAAACCCCAAAGAAGGGGGAAAGAAAGCCCAAAGAAAGGGGAAAGAAAGCCCAAAGAAAGACCAAAGAAAGTGGAAAGAAAGCCCAAAGAAAGCCAAAAGAAAGCCCAAAGAAAGGGGAAAGAAAGCCCAAAGAAAGGGGAAAGAAAGCCCAAAGAAACCCCAAAGAAAGGGGAAAGAAAGCCCAAAGAAAGCCCAAAGAAAGGGGAAAGAAAGGCCAAAGAAAGCCCAAAGAAAGGGGAAAGAAAGCCCAAAGAAAGTGGAAGCAAAGCCCAAAGAAAGGGGAAAGAAAGGGGAAAGAAAGCCCAAAGAAAGGGGAAAGAAAAGGGAAAGAAAGGGGAAAGAAAGCCCAAAGAAAGCCCAAAGAAAGCCCAAAGAAAGGGGAAAGAAAGCCCAAAGAAAGCCCAAAGAAAGGGGAAAGAAAGCGCAAAGAAATACCAAAGAAAGGGGAAAGAAAGCCCAAAGAAAGGGGAAAGAAAGCCCAAAGAAAGCCCAAAGAAAGGGGAAAGAAAGCGCGAAGAAAGCCCAAAGAAAGGGGAAAGAAAGCCAAAGAAAGGAGAAAGAAAGTCCAAAGAAAGGGGAAAGAAAGCCCAAAGAAAGGGGAAAGAAAGCCCAAAGAAAGGGGAAAGAAAGCCCAAAGAAAGCCCAAAGAAAGGGGAAAGAAACCCCAAAGAATGGGGAAAGAAAGCCCAAAGAAAGGGGAAAGAAAGCCCAAAGAAAGGGGAAAGAAAGCCCAAAGAAAGCCCAAAGAAAGCCCAAAGAAAGTGGAAAGAAAGAGGAAAGAAAACCCAAAGAAAGCCCAAAGAAAGCCCAAGGAAAGCCCAAAGAAAGGGGAAAGAAAGCCCAAAGAAAGGGGAAAGAAAGCCCAAAGAAAGCCCAAAGAATGCCCACAGAAAGCCCAAAGAAAGCCCAAAGAAGGCCCAAAGAAAGGTGAAAGAAAGCCCAAAGAAAGGGGAAAGAAAGCCCAAAGAAAGGGGAATGACAGCCCAAAGAAACGGGAAAGAAAGCCCAAAGAAAGGGGAAAGAAAGCCCAAAGAAAGGGGAAAGAAAGCCCAAAGAAAGGAGAAAGAAAGCCCAAAGAAAGGGGAAAGAAAGCCCAAAGAAAGCCCAAAGAAAGCCCAAAGAAAGCCCACAGAAAAGGGTAAAGAAAGCCCAAAGAAAGGAGAAAGAAACCCCAAAGAAGGGGGAAAGAAAGCCCAAGGAAAGGGGAAAGAAAGCCCAAAGAAAGCCCAAAGAAATTGGAAAGAAAGGGGAAAGAAAGCCCAAAGAAAGCCAAAAGAAAGCCCAAAGAAAGGGGAAAGAAAGCCCAAAGAAAGGGGAAAGAAAGCCCAAAGAAAGCCCAAAGAAAGGGGGAAGAAAGCCCAAAGAAAGCCCAAAGAAAGGGGAAAGAAAGCCCAAAGAAAGCCCAAAGAAAGGGGAAAGAAAGCCCAAAGAAAGTGGAAACAAAGCCCAAAGAAAGGGGAAAGAAAGGGGAAATAAAGCCCAGGGGAAAGAAAGGGGAAAGTAAGGGGAAAGAAAGCCCAAAGAAAGGGGAAAGAAAGCCCAAAGAAAGGGGATAGAAAGCCCAAAGAAAGGAGAAAGAAAGCCCAAAGAATGGGGAAAGAAAGCTCAAAGAAAGCCCAAAGAAAGGGGAAAGAAAGCCCAAAGAAAGCCCAAAGAAAGGGGAAAGAAAGCCCAAAGAAAGCCCAAAGAAAGGGGAATGAAAGCCCAAAGAAAGCCCAAAGAAAGCCCAAAGAAAGCCCAAAGAAATGGGAAAACCCAAAGAAAGGGGAAAGAAAGCCCAAAGGAAGCCCAAAGAAAGCCCAAAGAAAGTGGAAAGAAAGGGGAAAGAAAGCCCAAAGAAAGTGGAAAGAAAGGGGAAAGAAAGCCCAAAGAAAGGGGAAAGAAAGCGCGAAGAAAGCCCAAAGAAAGGGGAAAGAAAGCCCAAAGAAAGAGGAAAGAAAGCCCAAAGAAAGGGGAAAGAAAGCCCAAAGAAAGGGGAAAGACAGCCCAAGGAAAGCCCAAAGAAAGGGGAAAGAGAGCCAAAGAAAGGGGGATGACAGCCCAAAGAAAGTGGAAAGAAAGCCCAAAGAAAGTGGAAACAAAGCCCAAAGAAAGGGGAAAGAAAGGGGAAAGAAAGCCCAAATAAAGGGGAAAGAAAGGGGAAAGTAAGGGGAAAGAAAGCCCAAAGAAAGGGGAAAGAAAGCCCAAAGAAAGCCCAAAGAAAGGGGAAAGAAAGCGCAAAGAAATACCAAAGAAAGGGGAAAGAAAGCCCAAAGAAAGGGGAAAGAAAGCCCAAAGAAAGGAGAAAGAAAGCCCAAAGAAAGGGGAAAGAAAGCTCAAAGAAAGCCCAAAGAAAGGGGAAAGAAAGCCCAAAGAAAGGGGAATGACAGCCCAAAGAAAGGGGAAAGAAAACCCAAAGAAAGGGGAAAGAAAGCCGAAAGAAAGTGCAAAGAAAGCCCAAAGAAAGTGGAAAGAAAGGGTAAAGAAAACCCAAAGAAAGCCCAAAGAAAGCCCAAGGAAAGGGGAAAGAAAGCCCAAAGAAAGGGGAAAGAAAGCCCAAAGAAAGGGGAATGACAGCCCAAAGAAAGGGGAAAGAAAACCAAAGAAAGGGGAAAGAAAGCCGAAAGAAAGTGCAAAGAAAGCCCAAAGAAAGTGGAAAGAAAGGGTAAAGAAAACCCAAAGAAAGCCCAAAGAAAGCCCAAGGAAAGGGGAAAGAAAGCCCAAAAGAAAGGGGAAAGAAAGCCCAGAGAAATCCCAAAGAAATCCCAAAGAAAGCCCAAAGAAAGCCCAAAGAAAGCCCAAAGAAAAGGGAAAGAAAGCCCAAAGAAAGGGGAAAGAAAGCCCAAAGAAAGGGGAATGACCGCCCAAAGAAGGGGAAAGAAAACCCAAAGAAAAGGGGAAAGAAAGCCGAAAGAAAGGGGAAAGAAAGCCCAAAGAAAGCCCACAGAAAGCCCAAAGAAAGCCGAAAGAAGGCCCAAAGAAAGGTGAAAGAAAGCCCAAAGAAAGGGGAATGAAAGCCCAAAGAAAGAGGAATGACAGCCCAAAGAAAGGGGAAAGAAAGCCCAAAGAAAAGGGCAAAGAAAGCCCAAAGAAAGGGGAAAGAAAGCCAAAGAAAGGAGAAAGAAAGCCCAAAGAAAGGGGAAAGAAAGCTCAAAGAAAGCCAAAGAAAGCCAAAGAAAGTGGAAAAGAAAGCCAAAGAAAGCCCAAAGAAAGCCCAAAGAAAGCCCAAGGAAAGCCCAAAGAAAGCCCAAAGAAAGCCCACAGAAAAGGGTAAAGAAAGCCCAAAGAAAGGAGAAAGAAACCCCAAAGAAGGGGGAAAGAAAGCCCAAAGAAAGGGGAAAGAAAGCCCAAAGAAAGACCAAAGAAAGTGGAAAGAAAGCCCAAAGAAAGCCAAAAGAAAGCCCAAAGAAAGGGGAAAGAAAGCCCAAAGAAAGGGGAAAGAAAGCCCAAAGAAACCCCAAAGAAAGGGGAAAGAAAGCCCAAAGAAAGCCCAAAGAAAGGGGAAAGAAAGGCCAAAGAAAGCCCAAAGAAAGGGGAAAGAAAGCCCAAAGAAAGTGGAAGCAAAGCCCAAAGAAAGGGGAAAGAAAGGGGAAAGAAAGCCCAAAGAAAGGGGAAAGAAAAGGGAAAGAAAGGGGAAAGAAAGCCCAAAGAAAGCCCAAAGAAAGCCCAAAGAAAGGGGAAAGAAAGCCCAAAGAAAGCCCAAAGAAAGGGGAAAGAAAGCGCAAAGAAATACCAAAGAAAGGGGAAAGAAAGCCCAAAGAAAGGGGAAAGAAAGCCCAAAGAAAGCCCAAAGAAAGGGGAAAGAAAGCGCGAAGAAAGCCCAAAGAAAGGGGAAAGAAAGCCCAAAGAAAGGAGAAAGAAAGTCCAAAGAAAGGGGAAAGAAAGCCCAAAGAAAGGGGAAAGAAAGCCCAAAGAAAGGGGAAAGAAAGCCCAAAGAAAGCCCAAAGAAAGGGGAAAGAAACCCCAAAGAATGGGGAAAGAAAGCCCAAAGAAAGGGGAAAGAAAGCCCAAAGAAAGGGGAAAGAAAGCCCAAAGAAAGCCCAAAGAAAGCCCAAAGAAAGTGGAAAGAAAGAGGAAAGAAAACCAAAGAAAGCCCAAAGAAAGCCCAAGGAAAGCCCAAAGAAAGGGGAAAGAAAGCCCAAAGAAAGGGGAAAGAAAGCCCAAAGAAAGCCCAAAGAATGCCCACAGAAAGCCCAAAGAAAGCCCAAAGAAGGCCCAAAGAAAGGTGAAAGAAAGCCCAAAGAAAGGGGAAAGAAAGCCCAAAGAAAGGGGAATGACAGCCCAAAGAAACGGGAAAGAAAGCCCAAAGAAAGGGGAAAGAAAGCCCAAAGAAAGGGGAAAGAAAGCCCAAAGAAAGGAGAAAGAAAGCCCAAAGAAAGGGGAAAGAAAGCCCAAAGAAAGCCCAAAGAAATTGGAAGAAAGCCCAAAGAAAGCCCAAAGAAAGCCCAAAGAAAGCCCAAGGAAAGCCCAAAGAAAGGGGAAAGAAAGCCCAAAGAAAGGGGAATGACAGCCCAAAGAAAGGGGAAAGAAAGCCCAAAGAAAGGGGAAAGAAAGACCAAAGAAAGGGGAAAGAAAGCCCAAAGAAAGGAGAAAGAAAGCCCAAAGAAAGCCCAAAGAAAGCCCAAAGAAAGCCCACAGAAAGGGGAAAGAAATCCCAAAGAAAGCCCAAAGAAAGCCCAAAGAAAGCCCAAGGAAAGCCCAAAGAAAGGGGAAAGAAAGCCCAAAGAAAGGGGAAAGAAAGCCCAAAGAAAGCCCAAAGAAAGCCCAAAGAAAGCCCACAGAAAAGGGTAAAGAAAGCCCAAAGAAAGGAGAAAGAAACCCCAAAGAAGGGGGTAAGAAAGCCCAAGGAAAGGGGAAAGAAAGCCCAAAGAAAGCCCAAAGAAAGTGGAAAGAAAGGGGAAAGAAAGCCCAAAGAAAGCCAAAAGAAAGCCCAAAGAAAGGGGAAAGAAAGCCCAAAGAAAGGGGAAAGAAAGCCCAAAGAAAGCCCAAAGAAAGGGGGAAGAAAGCCCAAAGAAAGCCCAAAGAAAGGGGAAAGAAAGCCCAAAGAAAGCCCAAAGAAAGGGGAAAGAAAGCCCAAAGAAAGTGGAAACAAAGCCCAAAGAAAGGGGAAAGAAAGGGGAAATAAAGCCCAAATAAAGGGGAAAGAAAGGGGAAAGTAAGGGGAAAGAAAGCCCAAAGAAAGGGGAAAGAAAGCCCAAAGAAAGGGGATAGAAAGCCCAAAGAAAGGAGAAAGAAAGCCCAAAGAATGGGGAAAGAAAGCTCAAAGAAAGCCCAAAGAAAGGGGAAAGAAAGCCCAAAGAAAGCCCAAAGAAAGGGGAAAGAAAGCCCAAAGAAAGCCCAAAGAAAGGGGAATGAAAGCCCAAAGAAAGCCCAAAGAAAGCCCAAAGAAAGCCAAAGAAATGGGAAAACCCAAAGAAAGGGGAAAGAAAGCCCAAAGGAAGCCCAAAGAAAGCCCAAAGAAAGTGGAAAGAAAGGGGAAAGAAAGCCCAAAGAAAGTGGAAAGAAAGGGGAAAGAAAGCCCAAAGAAAGGGGAAAGAAAGCGCGAAGAAAGCCCAAAGAAAGGGGAAAGAAAGCCCAAAGAAAGGGGAAAGAAAGCCCAAAGAAAGGGGAAAGAAAGCCCAAAGAAAGGGGAAAGACAGCCCAAGGAAAGCCCAAAGAAAGGGGAAAGAGAGCCCAAAGAAAGGGGGATGACAGCCCAAAGAAAGTGGAAAGAAAGCCCAAAGAAAGGGGAAAGAAAGCCCAGAGAAATCCCAAAGAAATCCCAAAGAAAGCCCAAAGAAAGCCCAAAGAAAGCCCAAAGAAAAGGGAAAGAAAGCCCAAAGAAAGGGGAAAAAAAGCCCAAAGAAAGGGGAATGACAGCCCAAAGAAAGGGGAAAGAAAACCCAAAGAAAGGGGAAAGAAAGCCGAAAGAAAGGGCAAAGAAAGCCCAAAGAAAGCCCAAAGAAAGCCCACAGAAAGGGGAAAGAAAGCCCAAAGAAAGCCCAAAGAAAGCCCTAGGAAAGCCCAAAGAAAGGGGAAAGAAAGCCCAAAGAAAGGGGAATGACAGCCCAAAGAAAGGGGAAAGAAAGCCAAAGAAAGGGGAAAGAAAGACAAAAGAAAGGGGAAAGAAAGCCCAAAGAAAGGAGAAAGAAAGCCCAAAGAAAGCCCAAAGAAAGCCCAAAGAAAGCCCACAGAAAGGGGAAAGAAATCCCAAAGAAAGCCCAAAGAAAGCCCAAGGAAAGCCCAAAGAAAGGGGAAAGAAAGCCCAAAGAAAGGGGAAAGAAAGCCCAAAGAAAGCCCAAAGAAAGCCCAAAGAAAGCCCACAGAAAAGGGTAAAGAAAGCCCAAAGAAAGGAGAAAGAAACCCCAAAGAAGGGGGAAAGAAAGCCCAAAGAAAGGGGAAAGAAAGCCCAAAGAAAGCCCAAAGAAAGTGGAAAGAAAGGGAAAGAAAGCCCAAAGAAAGCCAAAAGAAAGCCCAAAGAAAGGGGAAAGAAAGCCCAAAGAAAGGGGAAAGAAAGCCCAAAGAAAGCCCAAAGAAAGGGGGAAGAAAGCCCAAAGAAAGCCCAAAGAAAGGGGAAAGAAAGCCCAAAGAAAGCCCAAAGAAAGGGGAAAGAAAGCCCAAAGAAATGGGAAAGAAAGCCCAAAGAAAGCCAAAGAAAGGGGAAAGAAAGGGGAAAGTAAGGGGAAAGAAAGCCCAAAGAAAGGGGAAAGAAAGCCCAAAGAAAGCCCAAAGAAAGGGGAAAGAAAGCGCAAAGAAATACCAAAGAAAGGGGAAAGAAAGCCCAAAGAAAGGGGAAAGAAAGCCCAAAGAAAGGAGAAAGAAAGCCCAAAGAAAGGGGAAAGAAAGCTCAAAGAAAGCCCAAAGAAAGGGGAAAGAAAGCCCAAAGAAAGCCCAAAGAAAGGGGAATGAAAGCCCAAAGAAAGCCCAAAGAAAGCCCAAAGAAAGCCCAAAGAAAGGGGAAAACCCAAAGAAAGGGGAAAGAAAGCCCAAAGAAAGCCCAAAGAAAGCCCAAAGAAAGTGGAAAGAAAGGGGAAAGAAAGCCCAAAGAAAGTGGAAAGAAAGGGGAAAGAAAGCCCAAAGAAAGGAGAAAGAAAGCCCAAAGAAAGGGGAAAGAAAGCCCAAAGAAAGCGCAAAGAAAGGGGAAAGAAAGCGCGAAGAAAGCCCAAAGAAAGGGGAAAGAAAGCCCAAAGAAAGGGGAAAGAAAGCCCAAAGAAAGGGGAAAGAAAGCCCAAAGAAAGGGTAAAGACAGCCCAAGGAAAGCCCAAAGAAAGGGGAAAGAAAGCCCAAAGAAAGGGAAAGACAGCCCAAAGAAAGGGGAAAGAAAGCCCAAAGAAAGGGGAAAGAAAGCCCAGAGAAATCCCAAAGAAATCCCAAAGAAGCCCAAAGAAAGCCCAAAGAAAGCCCAAAGAAAAGGGAAAGAAAGCCCAAAGAAAGGGGAAAAAAAGCCCAAAGAAAGGGGAATGACAGCCCAAAGAAAGGGGAAAGAAAACGCAAAGAAAGGGGAAAAGAAAGCCGAAAGAAAGGCAAAGAAAGCCCAAAGAAAGCCCAAAGAAAGCCCAAAGAAAGTGGAAAGAAAGGGTAAAGAAAACCCAAAGAAAGCCCAAAGAAAGCCCAAGGAAAGGGGAAAGAAAGCCCAAAGAAAGGGGAAAGAAAGCCCAGGGAAATCCCAAAGAAATCCCAAAGAAAGCCCAAAGAAAGCCCAAAGAAAGCCCAAAGAAAAGGGAAAGAAAGCCCAAAGAAAGGGGAAAAAAAGCCCAAAGAAAGGGGAATGACAGCCCAAAGAAAGGGGAAAGAAAACCCAAAGAAAGGGGAAAGAAAGCCGAAAGAAAGGGGAAAGAAAGCCCAAAGAAAGCCCACAGAAAGCCCAAAGAAAGCCCAAAGAAGGCCCAAAGAAAGGTGAAAGAAAGCCCAAAGAAAGGGGAATGAAAGCCCAAAGAAAGGGAATGACAGCCCAAAGAAAGGGGAAAGAAAGCCCAAAGAAAGGGGAAAGAAAGCCCAAAGAAAGGGGAAAGAAAGCCCAAAGAAAGGGGAAAGAAAGCTCAAAGAAAGCCCAAAGAAAGCCCAAAGAAAGCCCAAGGAAAGCCCAAAGAAAGGGGAAAGAAAGCCCAAAGAAAGGGGAATGACAGCTCAAAGAAAGGGGAAAGAAAGCCCAAAGAAAGGGGAAAGAAAGACCAAAGAAAGGGGAAAGAAAGCCCAAAGAAAGGGGAAAGAAAGCCCAAAGAAAGCCCAAAGAAAGCCCACAGAAAGGGGAAAGAAAGCCCAAAGAAAGCCCAAAGAAAGGGGAAAGAAAGCCCAAAGAAAGGGGAAAGAAAGCCCAAAGAAAGGGGAAAGAAAGCCCAAAGAAAGCCTAAAGAAAGCCCAAAGAAAGCCCAGAGAAAGGGTAAAGAAAGCCCAAAGAGAGGAGAAAGAAACCCCAAAGAAGGGTGAAAGAAAGCCCAAAGAAAGGGGAAAGAAAGCCCAAAGAAAGCCCAAAGAAAGTGGAAAGAAAGGGGAAAGAAAGCCCAAAGAAAACCCAAAGAAAGCCAAAAGAAAGCCCAAGAAAGGGGAAAGAAAGCCCAAAGAAAGGGGAAAGAAAGGGGAAAGAAAGCCCAAAGAAAGGGGAAAGAAAGCCCAAAGAAAGCCCAAAGAAAGGGGAAAGAAAAGCCCAAATAAAGTGGAAAAAAAGCCCAAAGAAAGGGAAAGAAAGGGGAAAGAAAGCCCAAAGAAAGGGGAAAGAAAGGGGAAAGAAAGGGAAAGAAAGCCCAAAGAAAGCCCAAAGAAGGCCCAAAGAAAGGGGAAAGAAAGCCCAAAGAAAGCCCAAAGAAAGGGGAAAGAAAGCGCAAAGAAATACCAAAGAAAGGGGAAAGAAAGCCCAAAGAAAGGGGAAAGAAAGCTCAAGGAAGCCCAAAGAAAGGGGAAAGAAATCCCTAAGAAAGCCCAAAGAAAGGGGAAAGAAAGCCCAAAGAAAGCCCAAAGAAAGCCCAAAGAAAGCCCACAGAAAAGGGTAAAGAAAGCCCAAAGAAAGGAGTAAGAAACCCCAAAGAAGGGGGAAAGAAAGCCCAAAGAAAGGGGAAAGAAAGCCCAAAGAAAGCCCAAAGAAAGTGGAAAGAAAGGGGAAAGAAAGCCCAAAGAAAGCCCAAAGAAAGCCCAAAGAAAGCCCAAGGAAAATCCAAAGAAAGGGGAAAGAAAGCCCAAAGAAAGGGGAAAGAAAGCCCAAAGAAAGCCCAAAGAAAGCCCAAAGAAAGTGGAAAGAAAGGGGAAAGAAAGCCCAAAGAAAGCCCAAAGAAACCCAAGGAAAGCCCAAAGAAAGGGGAAAGAAAGCCCAAAGAAAGGGCAAAGAAAGCCCAAAGAAAGCCCAAAGAAAGCCCAAAGAAAGCCCAAAGAAAGCCCAAAGAAGGCCCAAAGAAAGGTGAAAGAAAGCCCAAAGAAAGGGGAAAGAAAGCCCAAAGAAAGGGGAATGACAGCCCAAAGAAAGGGGAAAGAAAGCCCAAAGAAAGGGGAAAGAAAGTCCAAAGAAAGGGGAAAGAAAGCCCAAAGAAAGGAGAAAGAAAGCCCAAAGAAAGGGGAAAGAAAGCCCAAAGAAAGCCCAAAGAAAGTGGAAAGAAAGCCCAAAGAAAGCCCAAAGAAAGCCCAAAGAAAGCCCAAGGAAAGCCCAAAGAAAGGGGAAGAAGAAAGCCCAAAGAAAGGGGAAAGAAAGACCAAAGAAAGGGGAAAGAAAGCCCAAAGAAAGGGGAAAGAAAGCCCAAAGAAAGCCCAAAGAAAGCCCAAAGAAAGCCCACAGAAAGGGGAAAGAAAGCCCAAAGAAAGCCCAAAGAAAGCCCAAGGAAAGCCCAAAGAAAGGGGAAAGAAAGCCCAAAGAAAGGGGAAAGAAAGCCCAAAGAAAGCCCAAAGAAAGCCCAAAGAAAGCCCACAGAAAAGGGTAAAGAAAGCCCAAAGAAAGGAGAAAGAATCCCCAAAGAAGGGGGAAAGAAAGCCCAAAGAAAGGGGAAAGAAAGCCCAAAGAAAGCCCAAAGAAAGTGGAAAGAAAGCCCAAAGAAAGCCAAAAGAAAGCCCAAAGAAAGGGGAAAGAAAGCCCAAAGAAAGGGGAAAGAAAGCCCAAAGAAACCCCAAAGAAAGGGGAAAGAAAGCCCAAAGAAAGCCCAAAGAAAGGGGAAAGAAAGGCCAAAGAAAGCCCAAAGAAAGGGGAAAGAATGCCCAAAGAAAGTGGAAGCAAAGCCCAAAGAAAGGGGAAAGAAAGGGGAAAGAAAGCCCAAAGAAAGGGAAAGAAAAGGGAAAGAAAGGGAAAGAAAGCCCAAAGAAAGCCCAAAGAAAGCCCAAAGAAAGGGGAAAGAAAGCCCAAAGAAAGCCCAAAGAAAGGGGAAAGAAAGCGCAAAGAAATACCAAAGAAAGGGGAAAGAAAGCCCAAAGAAAGGGGAAAGAAAGCCCAAAGAAAGCCAAGAAGCAAAGAAGGGAAAGAAAGCGCGAGAAAGCCCAAAGAAAGGGGAAAGAAAGCCAAAGAAAGGAGAAAGAAAGTCCAAAGAAAGGGGAAAGAAAGCCCAAAGAAAGCCCAAAGAAAGGGGAAAGAAAGCCCAAAGAAAGGGGAAAGAAAGCCCAAAGAAAGCCCAAAGAAAGGGGAAAGAAACCCCAAAGAATGGGGAAAGAAAGACCAAAGAAAGGGGAAAGAAAGCCCAAAGAAAGGGGAAAGAAAGCCCAAAGAAAGCCAAAGAAAGCCCAAAGAAAGTGGAAAGAAAGAGGAAAGAAAACCCAAAGAAAGCCCAAAGAAAGCCCAAGGAAAGCCCAAAGAAAGGGGAAAGAAAGCCCAAAGAAAGGGGAAAGAAAGCCCAAAGAATGCCAAAGAAAGCCCACAGAAAGCCCAAAGAAAGCCCAAAGAAGGCCCAAAGAAAGGTGAAAGAAAGCCCAAAGAAAGGGGAAAGAAAGCCCAAAGAAAGGGGAATGACAGCTCAAAGAAACGGGAAAGAAAGCCCAAAGAAAGGGGAAAGAAAGCCCAAAGAAAGGGGAAAGAAAGCCCAAAGAAAGGAGAAAGAAAGCCCAAAGAAAGGGGAAAGAAAGCCCAAAGAAAGCCCAAAGAAATTGGAAAGAAAGCCCAAAGAAAGCCCAAAGAAAGCCCAAAAAAAGCCCAAGGAAAGCCCAAAGAAAGGGGAAAGAAAGCCCAAAGAAAGGGGAATGACAGCCCAAAGAAAGGGGAAAGAAAGCCCAAAGAAAGGGGAAAGAAAGACCAAAGAAAGGGGGAAAGAAAGCCCAAAGAAAGGAGAAAGAAAGCCCAAAGAAAGCCCAAAGAAAGCCCAAAGAAAGCCCACAGAAAGGGGAAAGAAATCCCAAAGAAAGCCCAAAGAAAGCCCAAAGAAAGCCCAGGAAAGCCCAAAGAAAGGGGAAAGAAAGCCCAAAGAAAGGGGAAAGAAAGCCCAAAGAAAGCCCAAAGAAAGCCCAAAGAAAGCCCACAGAAAAGGGTAAAGAAAGCCCAAAGAAAGGAGAAAGAAACCCCAAAGAAGGGGGAAGGAAAGCCCAAAGAAAGGGGAAAGAAAGCCCAAAGAAAGCCCAAAGAAAGTGGAAAGAAAGGGGAAAGAAAGCCCAAAGAAAGCCAAAAGAAAGCCCAAAGAAAGGGGAAGAAAGCCCAAAGAAAGGGGAAAGAAAGCCCAAAGAAAGCCCAAAGAAAGGGGGAAGAAAGCCAAAGAAAGCCCAAAGAAAGGGGAAAGAAAGCCCAAAGAAAGCCCAAAGAAAGGGGAAAGATAGCCCAAAGAAAGTGGAAACAAAGCCCAAAGAAAGGGGAAAGAAAGGGGAAATAAAGCCCAAATAAAGGGGAAAGAAAGGGGAAAGTAAGGGGAAAGAAAGCCCAAAGAAAGGGGAAAGAAAGCCCAAAGAAAGGGGATAGAAAGCCCAAAGAAAGGAGAAGAAAGCCCAAAGAATGGGGAAAGAAAGCTCAAAGAAAGCCCAAAGAAAGGGGAAAGAAAGCCCAAAGAAAGCCCAAAGAAAGGGGAAAGAAAGCCCAAAGAAAGCCCAAAGAAAGGGGAATGAAAGCCCAAAGAAAGCCAAAAGAAAGCCCAAGGAAAGCCCAAAGAAAGGGGAAAACCCAAAGAAAGGGGAAAGAAAGCCCAAAGAAAGCCCAAAGAAAGCCCAAAGAAAGTGGAAAGAAAGGGGAAAGAAAGCCCAAAGAAAGTGGAAAGAAAGGGGAAAGAAAGCCCAAAGAAAGGGGAAAGAAAGCGCGAAGAAAGCCCAAAGAAAGGGGAAAGAAAGCCCAAAGAAAGGGGAAAGAAAGCCCAAAGAAAGGGGAAAGAAAGCCCAAAGAAAGGGGAAAGACAGCCTAAGGAAAGCCCAAAGAAAGGGGAAAGAGAGCCCAAAGAAAGGGGGAAGACAGCCCAAAGAAAGGGGAAAGAAAGCCCAAAGAAAGGGGAAAGAAAGCCCAGAGAAATCCCAAAGAAATCCAAAGAAAGCCCAAAGAAAGCCCAAAGAAAGCCCAAGAAAAGGGAAAGAAAGCCCAAAGAAAGGGGAAAAAAAGCCCAAAGAAATGGGAATGACAGCCCAAAGAAAGGGGAAAGAAAACCCAAAGAAAGGGGAAAGAAAGCCGAAAGAAAGGGCAAAGAAAGCCCAAAGAAAGCCCAAAGAAAGCCCACAGAAAGGGGAAAGAAAGCCCAAAGAAAGCCCAAAGAAAGCCCTAGGAAAGCCCAAAGAAAGGGGAAAGAAAGCCCAAAGAAAGGGGAATGACAGCCCAAAGAAAGGGGAAAGAAAGCCCAAAGAAAGGGGAAAGAAAGACCAAAGAAAGGGGAAAGAAAGCCCAAAGAAAGCCCAAAGAAAGGGGGAAGAAAGCCCAAAGAAAGCCCGAAGAAAGGGGAAAGAAAGCCCAAATAAAGGGGAAAGAAAGGGGAAAGTAAGGGGAAAGAAAGCCCAAAGAAAGGGGAAAGAAAGCCCAAAGAAAGCCCAAAGAAAGGGGAAAGAAAACGCAAAGAAATACCAAAGAAAGGGGAAAGAAAGCCCAAAGAAAGGGGATAGAAAGCCCAAAGAAAGGAGAAAGAAAGCCCAAAGAATGGGGAAAGAAAGCTCAAAGAAAGCCCAAAGAAAGGGGAAAGAAAGCCCAAAGAAAGCCCAAAGAAAGGGGAAAGAAAGCCCAAAGAAAGCCCAAAGAAAGGGGAATGAAAGCCCAAAGAAAGCCCAAAGAAAGCCCAAAGAAAGCCCAAAGAAAGGGGAAAACCCAAAGAAAGGGGAAAGAAAGCCCAAAGAAAGCCCAAAGAAAGCCCAAAGAAAGTGGAAAGAAAGGGGAAAGAAAGCCCAAAGAAAGTTGAAAGAAAGGGGAAAGAAAGCCAAAGAAAGGAGAAAGAAAGCCCAAAGAAAGGGGAAAGAAAGCCCAAAGAAAGGGGGAAAGAAAGCGCGAAGAAAGCCCAAAGAAAGGGGAAAGAAAGCCCAAAGAAAGGGGAAAGAAAGCCCAAAGAAAGGGGAAAGAAAGCCCAAAGAAAGGGGAAAGACAGCCCAAGGAAAGCCCAAAGAAAGGGGAAAGAAAGCCCAAAGAAAGGGGGAAGACAGCCCAAAGAAAGGGGAAAGAAAGCCCAAAGAAAGGGGAAAGAAAGCCCAGAGAAATCCCAAAGAAATCCCAAAGAAAGCCCAAAGAAAGCCAAGAAAGCCCAAAGAAAAGGGAAAGAAAGACCAAAGAAAGGGGAAAAAAAGCCCAAGAAAGGGGAATGACAGCCCAAAGAAAGGGGAAGAAAACCCAAAGAAAGGGGAAAGAAAGCCGAAAGAAAGGGCAAAGAAAGCCCAAAGAAAGCCCAAAGAAAGTGGAAAGAAAGGGTAAAGAAAACCCAAAGAAAGCCCAAAGAAAGCCCAAGGAAAGGGGAAAGAAAGCCCAAAGAAAGGGGAAAGAAAGCCCAGAGAAATCCCAAAGAAATCCCAAGAAAGCCCAAAGAAAGCCCAAAGAAAGCCCAAAGAAAAGGGAAAGAAAGCCCAAAGAAAGCCCAAAGAAAGCCCAAAGAAAAGGGAAAGAAAGCCCAAAGAAAGGGGAAAAAAAGCCCAAAGAAAGGGAATGACAGCCCAAAGAAAGGGGAAAGAAAACCCAAAGAAAGGGGAAAGAAGCCGAAAGAAAGGGAAAAGAGAGCCCAAAGAAAGGTGAAAGAAAGCCCAAAGAAAGGGGAATGAAAGCCCAAAGAAAGGGGAATGACAGCCCAAAGACAGGGGAAAGAAAGCCCAAAGAAAGGGGAAAGAAAGCCCAAAGAAAGGGGAAGAAAGCCCAAAGAAAGGAGAAAGAAAGCCAAAGAAAGGGGAAAGAAAGCTCAAAGAAAGCCCAAAGAAAGCCCAAAGAAAGTGGAAAGAAAGCCCAAAGAAAGCCCATAGAAAGCCCAAAGAAAGCCCAAGGAAAGCCCAAAGAAAGGGGAAAGAAAGCCCAAAGAAAGGGGAAAGAAAGACCAAAGAAAGGGGAAAGAAAGCCCAAAGAAAGGGGAAAGAAAGCCCAAAGAAAGCCCAAAGAAAGCCCACAGAAAGGGGAAAGAAAGCCCAAAGAAAGCCCAAAGAAAGCCCTAGGAAAGCCCAAAGAAAGGGGAAAGAAAGCCCAAAGAAAGGGGAAAGAAAGCCCAAAGAAAGCCTAAAGAAAGCCCAAACAAAGCCCACAGAAAGGGTAAAGAAAGCCCAAAGAAAGGAGAAAGAAACCCCAAAGAAGGGGAAAGAAAGCCCAAAGAAAGAGGAAAGAAAGCCCAAAGAAAGCCCAAAGAAAGTGGAAAGAAAGGGGAAAGAAAGCCCAAAGAAAGCCCAAAGAAAGCCAAAAGAAAGCCCAAAGAAAGGGGAAAGAAAGTCCAAAGAAAGGGGAAAGAAAGGGGAAAGAAAGCCCAAAGAAAGGGGAAAGAAAGCCCAAAGAAAGCCCAAAGAAAGGGGAAAGAAAGCGCAAAGAAATACCAAAGAAAGGGGAAAGAAAGCCCAAAGAAAGGGGAAAGAAAGCTCAAGGAAGCCCAAAGAAAGGGGAAAGAAATCCCTAAGAAAGCCCAAAGAAAGGGGAAAGAAAGCCCAAAGAAAGCCCAAAGAAAGCCCAAAGAAAGCCCACAGAAAAGGGTAAAGAAAGCCCAAAGAAAGGAGTAAGAAACCCCAAAGAAGGGGAAAGAAAGCCCAAAGAAAGGGGAAAGAAAGCCCAAAGAAAGCCCAAAGAAAGTGGAAAGAAAGGGGAAAGAAAGCCCAAAGAAAGCCCAAAGAAAGCCAAAAGAAAGCCCAAAGAAAGGAGAAAGAAAGTCCAAAGAAAGGGGAAAGAAAGCCCAAAGAAAGCCCAAAGAAAGGGAAAGAAAGCCCAAAGAAAGGGGAAAGAAAGCCCAAAGAAAGCCCAAAGAAAGTGGAAAGAAAGGGGAAAGAAAGCCCAAAGAAAGGCCAAGGAAAATCCAAAGAAAGGGGAAAGAAAGCCCAAAGAAAGGGGAAAGAAAGCCCAAAGAAAGGGGAAAGAAAGCCCAAAGAAAGCCCAAAGAAAGCCCAAAGAAAGCCCAAAGAAAGTGGAAAGAAAGGGGAAAGAAAACCCAAAGAAAGCCCAAAGAAACCCAAGGAAAGCCCAAAGAAAGGGGAAAGAAAGCCCAAAGAAAGGGGAAAGAAAGCCCAAAGAAAGCCCAAAGAAAGCCCACAGAAAGCCCAAAGAAAGCCCAAAGAAGGCCCAAAGAAAGGTGAAAGAAAGCCCAAAGAAAGGGGAAAGAAAGCCCAAAGAAAGGGGAATGACAGCCCAAAGAAAGGGGAAAGAAAGCCCAAAGAAAGGGGAAAGAAAGCCCAAAGAAAGGGGAAAGAAAGCCCAAAGAAAGGAGAAAGAAAGCCAAAGAAAGGGGAAAGAAAGCCCAAAGAAAGCCCAAAGAAAGTGGAAAGAAAGCCCAAAGAAAGCCCAAAGAAAGCCCAAGGAAAGCCCAAAGAAAGGGGAAAGAAAGCCCAAAGAAAGCCCAAGGAAAGCCCAAAGAAAGGGGAAAGAAAGCCAAAGAAAGGGGAAAGAAAGCCCAAAGAAAGCCCAAAGAAAGCCCAAAGAAAGCCACAGAAAGGGGAAAGAAAGCCCAAAGAAAGCCCAAAGAAAGCCCAAGGAAAGCCCAAAGAAAGGGGAAAGAAAGCCCAAAGAAAGGGGAAAGAAAGCCCAAAGAAAGCCCAAAGAAAGCCCAAAGAAAGCCCACAGAAAAGGGTAAAGAAAGCCCAAAGAAAGGAGAAAGAAACCCAAAGAAGGGGGAAAGAAAGCCCAAAGAAAGGGGAAAGAAAGCCCAAAGAAAGCCCAAAGAAAGTGGAAATAAAGCCCAAAGAAAGCCAAAAGAAAGCCAAAGAAAGGGGAAAGAAAGCCCAAAGAAAGGGGAAAGAAAGCCCAAAGAAACCCCAAAGAAAGGGTAAAGAAAGCCCAAAGAAACCCCAAAGAAAGGGGAAAGAAAGCCCAAAGAAAGCCAAAGAAAGGGGAAAGAAAGCCCAAAGAAAGTGGAAGCAAAGCCCAAAGAAAGGGGAAAGAAAGGGGAAAGAAAGCCCAAAGAAAGGGGAAAGAAAAGGGAAAGAAAGGGGAAAGAAAGCCCAAAGAAAGCCCAAAGAAAGCCCAAAGAAAGGGGAAAGAAAGCCCAAAGAAAGCCCAAAGAAAGGGGAAAGAAAGCGCAAAGAAATACCAAAGAAAGGGGAAAGAAAGCCCAAATAAAGGGGATAGAAAGCCGAAAGAAAGGAGAAAGAAAGCCCAAAGAAAGGGGAAAGAAAGCTCAAAGAAAGCCCAAAGAAAGGGAAAGAAAGCCCAAAGAAAGCCCAAAGAAAGGGGAAAGAAAGCCCAAAGAAAGCCCAAAGAAATGGGAATGAAAGCCCAAAGAAAGCCCAAAGAAAGCCCAAAGAAAACCCAAAGAAAGGGGAAAGAAAGCCCAAATAAAGCCCAAAGAAAGCCCACAGAAAGCCCAAAGAAAGCCCAAAGAAGGCCCAAAGAAAGGTGAAAGAAAGCCCAAAGAAAGGGGAATGAAAGCCCAAAGAAAGGGGAATGACAGCCCAAAGAAAGGGGAAAGAAAGCCCAAAGAAAGGGGAAAGAAAGCCCAAAGAAAGGGGAAAGAAAGCCCAAAGAAAGGAGAAAGAAAGCCCAAAGAAAGGGGAAAGAAAGCCCAAGAAAGCCCAAAGAAAGCCCAAAGAAAGTGGAAAGAAAGCCCAAAGAAAGCCCAAAGAAAGCCCAACGAAAGCCCAAGGAAAGCCCAAAGAAAGCCCAAGGAAAGCCCAAAGAAAGGGGAAAGAAAGCCCAAAGAAAGGGGAAAGAAAGCCCAAAGAAATCCCAAAGAAAGCCCACAGAAAGCCCAAAGAAAGCCCAAAGAAGGCCAAAGAAAGGTGAAAGAAAGCCCAAAGAAAGGGGAAAGAAAGCCCAAAGAAAGGGGAATGACAGCCCAAAGAAAGGGGAAAGAAAGCCCAAAGAAAGGGGAAAGAAAGCCCAAAGAAAGGGGAAAGAAAGCCCAAAGAAAGGAGAAAGAAAGCCCAAAGAAAGGGGAAAGAAAGCCCAAAGAAAGCCCAAAGAAAGTGGAAAGAAAGCCCAAAGAAAGCCCAAAGAAAGCCCAAAGAAAGCCCAAGGAAAGCCCAAAGAAAGGGGAAAGAAAGCCCAAAGAAAGGGAATGACAGCCCAAAGAAAGGGAAAGAAAGCCCAAATAAAGGGGAAAGAAAGACCAAAGAAAGGGGAAAGAAAGCCCAAAGAAAGGGGAAAGAAACCCAAAGAAAGCCCAAAGAAAGCCCAAGGAAAGCCCACAGAAAGGGGAAAGAAAGCCCAAAGAAAGCCCAAAGAAAGCCCAAGGAAAGCCCAAGAAAGGGGAAAGAAAGCCCAAAGAAAGGGGAAAGAAAGCCCAAAGAAAGGGAAAGAAAGCCCAAAGAAACACCAAAGAAAGGGGAAAGAAAGGGGAAAGAAAGCCCAAAGAAAGCCCAAAGAAAGGGAAAGAAAGCCCAAATAAAGTGGAAACAAAGCCCAAAGAAAGGGGAAAGAAAGGGGAAAGAAAGCCCAAAGAAAGGAGAAAGAAAGGGGAAAGAAAGCCCAAAGAAAGCCCAAAGAAAGCCAAAGAAGGCCCAAAGAAAGGGGAAAGAAAGCTCAAAGAAAGCCCAAAGAAAGGGGAAAGAAAGCGCAAAGAAATACCAAAGAAAGGCGAAAGAAAGCCCAAAGAAAGGGGAAAGAAATCTCAAAGAAAGCCCAAAGAAAGGGGAAAGAAAGTCCTAAGAAAGCCCAAAGAAAGGGGAAAGAAAGCCCAAAGAAAGCATAAAGAAAGGGGAAAGAAAGCCCAAAGAAAGCCCAAAGAAAGGGGAATGAAAGCCCAAAGAAAGCCCAAAGAAAGCCCAAAGAAAGCCCAAAGAAAGGGGAAAGAAAGCCCAAAGAAAGCCCAAAGAAAGCCCACAGAAAGCCCAAAGAAAGGGGAAAGAAAGCCCAAAGAAAGCCCAAAGAAAGGGGAAAGAAAGCCCAAAGAAAGGGGAAAGAAAGCCCAAAGAAAGGGGAAAGAAAGCCCAAAGAAAGCCAAAGAAAGCCCAAAGAAAGTGGAAAGAAAGGGGAAAGAAAGCCCAAAGAAAGCCCAAGGAAAGCCCAAAGAAAGGGGAAAGAAAGCCCAAAGAAAGGGGAAAGAAAGCCCAAAGAAAGGAAAAAGAAAGCCCAAGGAAAGCCCAAAGAAAGGGGAAAGAAAGCCCAAAGAAAGGGGAATGACAGCCCAAAGAAAGGGGAAAGAAAGCCCAAAGAAAGGGGAAAGAAAGCCCTAAGAAAGGGAAAGAAAGCCCAAAGAAAGGGGAAAGAAAGCCCAAAGAAAGGGGAAAGAAAGCCCAAAGAAAGCCCAAAGAAAGCCCAAAGAAAGTGGAAAGAAAGGGGAAAGAAAACCCAAGGAAAGCACAAAGAAAGCCCAAGGAAAGCCCAAAGAAAGGGGAAAGAAAGCCCAAAGAAAGGTGAAAGAAAGCCCAAAGAAAGCCCACAGAAAGGGGAAAGAAAGCCCAAAGAGAGGGGAAAGAAAGCCCAAAGAAAGCCCAAAGAAAGCCCAAAGAAGCGAAAAGAAAGAAAGCCCAAAGAAAGCCCAAAGAAAGGGGAAAGAAAGGGGAAAGAAAGCCCAAAGAAAGGGGTAAGAAAGCCCAAAGAAAGCCCAAAGAAAGGGGAAAGAAAGCCCAAAGAAAGGGGAATGAAAGCCCAAAGAAAGCCCAAAGAAAGGGGAAAGAAAGCCCAAAGAAACCCAAAGAAACGGGAAAGAAAGCCCAAAGACACCTCAATGAAAGGGGAAAGAAAGCCCAAAGAAAGGGGAAAGAAAGCCCAAGGAAAGGGGAAAGAAAGCCCAAAGAAACCCCAAAGAAAGGGGAAAGAAAGGGGAAAGAAAGCCCAAAGAAAGGAGAAAGAAAGGGGAAAGAAAGGGGAAAGAAAGCCCAAAGAAAGCCCAAAGAAGGCCCAAAGAAAGGGGATAGAAAGCTCAAAGAAAGCCCAAAGAAAGGGGAAAGAAAGCGCAAAGAAATACCAAAGAAAGGGAAAGAAAGCCCAAAGAATGGGGAAAGAAATCTCAAAGAAAGCCCAAAGAAAGGGGAAAGAAAGCCCTAAGAAAGCCCAAAGAAAGGGGAAAGAAAGCCAAAGAAAGCCCAAAGAAAGAGGAAAGAAAGCCCAAAGAAAGCCCAAAGAAAGGGGAAAGAAATCTCAAAGAAAGCCCAAAGAAAGGGGAAAGAAAGCCCTAAGAAAGCCCAAAGAAAGGGGAAAGAAAGCCCAAAGAAAGCATAAAGAAAGGGGAAAGAAAGCCCAAAGAAAGCCCAAAGAAAGGGGAATGAAAGCCCAAAGAAAGCCCAAAGAAAGCCCAAAGAAAGCCCAAAGAAAGGGGAAAGAAAGCCCAAAGAAAGCCCAAAGAAAGCCCACAGAAAGCCCAAAGAAAGGGGAAAGAAAGCCCAAAGAAAGCCCAAAGAAAGGGGAAAGAAAGCCCAAAGAAAGGGGAAAGAAAGCCCAAAGAAAGGGGAAAGAAAGCCCAAAGAAAGCCAAAGAAAGCCCAAAGAAAGTGGAAAGAAAGGGGAAAGAAAGCCCAAAGAAAGCCCAAGGAAAGCCCAAAGAAAGGGGAAAGAAAGCCCAAAGAAAGGGGAAAGAAAGCCCAAAGAAAGGAGAAAGAAAGCCCAAGGAAAGCCCAAAGAAAGGGAAAGAAAGCCCAAAGAAAGGGGAATGACAGCCCAAAGAAAGGGGAAAGAAAGCCCAAAGAAAGGGAAAGAAAGCCCTTAAGAAAGGGGAAAGAAAGCCCAAAGAAAGGGGAAAGAAAGCCCAAAGAAAGGGAAAGAAAGCCCAAAGAAAGCCCAAAGAAAGCCCAAAGAAAGTGGAAAGAAAGGGGAAAGAAAACCCAAGAAAGCACAAAGAAAGCCCAAGGAAAGCCCAAAGAAAGGGGAAAGAAAGCCCAAAGAAAGGTGAAAGAAAGCCCAAAGAAAGCCCACAGAAAGGGGAAAGAAAGCCCAAAGAGAGGGGAAAGAAAGCCCAAAGAAAGCAAAAGAAAGCCCAAAGAAAGAGAAAAGAAAGCCCAAAGAAAGCCCAAAGAAAGGGAAAGAAAGGGGAAAGAAAGCCCAAAGAAAGGGGTAAGAAAGCCCAAAGAAAGCCCAAAGAAAGGGGAAAGAAAGCCCAAAGAAAGGGGAATGAAAGCCCAAAGAAAGCCCAAAGAAAGGGGAAAGAAAGCCCAAAGAAACCCCAAAGAAACGGGAAAGAAAGCCCAAAGACACCTCAATGAAAGGGGAAAGAAAGCCCAAAGAAAGGGGAAAGAAAGCCAAGGAAAGGGGAAAGAAAGCCCAAAGAAAGGGGAAATAAAGTCCAAAGAAAGGGGATAGAAAGCCCAAAGAAAGGGGGAAGAAAGCCCAAAGAAAGGGGAAAGAAAGGGGAAAGAAAGCCCAAAGAAAGCCCAAAGAAAGCCAAAAGAAAGCCCAAAGAAAGGGGAAAGAAAGCCCAAAGAAAGCCCAAAGAAAGTGGAAAGAAAGGGGAAAGAAAGCCCAAAGAAAGCCCAAAGAAAGCCAAAAGAAAGCCCAAAGAAAGGGGAAAGAAAGCCCAAAGAAAGGGGAAAGAAAGCCCAAAGAAACCCCAAAGAAAGGGGAAAGAAAGGGGAAAGAAAGCCAAAAGAAAGGGGAAAGAAAGCCCAAAGAAAGCCCAAAGAAAGGGGAAAAAAGCCCAAATAAAGTGGAAACAAAGCCCAAAGAAAGGGGAAAGAAAGCCCAAAGAAAGCCCAAAGAAAGCCCAAAGAAGGCCCAAAGAAAGGGGAAAGAAATCTCAAAGAAAGCCCAAAGAAAGGGGAAAGAAAGCGCAAAGAAATACCAAAGAAAGGGGAAAGAAAGCCCAAAGAAAGGGGAAAGAAATCTCAAAGAAAGCCCAAAGAAAGGGGAAAGAAAGCCCTAAGAAAGCCCAAAGAAAGGGGAAAGAAAGCCCAAAGAAAGCCCAAAGAAAGAGGAAAGAAAGCCCAAAGAAAGCCCAAAGAAAGGGGAATGAAAGCCCAAAGAAAGCGCAAAGAAAGCCCAAAGAAAGACCAAAGAAAGGGGAAAGAAAGCCCAAAGAAAGCCCAAAGAAAGCCCAAAGAAAGCCCAAGAAAGGGGAAAGAAAGCCCAAAGAAAGCCCAAAGAAAGGGGAAAGAAAGCCCTAAGAAAGGGGAAAGAAAGCCCAAAGAAAGGGGGAAAGAAAGCCCAAAGAAAGGGGAAGAAAGCAAAGAAAGCCAAAGAAAGCCGAAAGAAAGTGGAAAGAAAGGGGAAAGAAAGCCCAAAGAAAGCCCAAAGAAAGCCCAAGGAAAGCCCAAAGAAAGGGGAAAGAAAGCCCAAAGAAAGGGGAAAGAAAGCCCAAAGAAAGGAGAAAGAAAGCCCAAGGAAAGCCCAAAGAAAGGGGAAAGAAAGCCCAAAGAAAGGGGAATGACAGCCCAAAGAAAGGGGAAAGAAAGCCCAAAGAAAGGGGAAAGAAAGCCCTAAGAAAGTGGAAAGAAAGCCCAAAGAAAGGGGAAAGAAAGACCAAAGAAAGGGGAAAGAAAGCCCAAAGAAAGCCCAAAGAAAGCCCAAAGAAAGTGGAAAGAAAGGGGAAAGAAAACCCAAAGAAAGCCCAAAGAAAGCCCAAGGAAAGCACAAAGAGAGGGGAAAGAAAGCCCAAAGAAAGGTGAAAGAAAGCCCAAAGAAAGCCCACAGAAAGGGGAAAGAAAGCCCAAAGAAAGGGGAAAGAAAGCCCAAAGCAAGGCCAAAGAAAGCCCAAAGAAAGCGAAAAGAAAGCCCAAAGAAAGCCCAAAGAAAGGGAAAAGAAAGGGGAAAGAAAGCCCAAAGAAAGGGGTAAGAAAGCCCAAAGAAAACCCAAAGAAAGGGGAAAGAAAGCCCAAAGAAAGGGGAAGAAAGCCCAAAGAAAGCCCAAAGAAAGGGGAAAGAAAGCCAAAGAAACCCCAAAGAAACGGAAAGAAAGCCCAAAGACACCTCAATGAAAGGGGGAAAGAAAGCCAAAGAAAGGGGAAAGAAAGCCCAAGGAAAGGGGAAAGAAAGCCCAAAGAAAGGGGAAATAAAGTCCAAAGAAAGGCGATAGAAAGCCCAAAGAAAGGGGGAAGAAAGCCCAAAGAAAGGGGAAAGAAAGGGGAAAGAAAGCCCAAGGAAAGCCCAAAGAAAGCCAAAAGAAAGCCCAAAGAAAGGGGAAAGAAAGCCCAAAGAAAGCCCAAAGAAAGTGGAAAGAAAGGGGAAAGAAAGCCCAAAGAAAGCCCAAAGAAAGCCAAAAGAAAGCGCAAGAAAGGGGAAAGAAAGCCCAAAGAAAGCCCAAAGAAACCCCAAAGAAAGGGGAAAGAAAGGGGAAAGAAAGCCCAAAGAAAGGGGGAAAGAAAGCCCAAAGAAAGCCCAAAGAAAGTGGAAAGAAAGGGGAAAGAAAGCCCAAAGAAAGCCCAAAGAAAGCCCAAAGAAAGCCAAAAGAAAGCCCAAAGAAAGGGGAAAGAAAGCCCAAAGAAAGCCCAAAGAAACCCCAAAGAAAGGGGAAAGAAAGGGGGAAAGAAAGCCCAAAGAAAGGGGAAAGAAAGCCCAAAGAAAGCCCAAAGAAAAGGGAAAAAAAGCCCAAATAAAGTGGAAACAAAGCCCAAAGAAAGGGGAAAGAAAGGGGGAAAGAAAGCCCAAAGAAAGGGGAAAGAAAGGGGAAAGAAAGGGGAAAGAAAGCCCAAAGAAAGGGGAAAGAAAGGGGAAAGAAAGGGGAAAGAAAGCTCAAAGAAAGCCCAAATAAAGGGGAAAGAAAGCGCAAAGAAATACCAAAGAAAGGGGAAAGAAAGCCCAAAGAAAGGGGAAAAAAATCTCAAAGAAAGCCCAAAGAAAGGGGAAAGAAAGCCCTAAGAAAGCCCAAAGAAAGGGGAAAGAAAGCCCAAAGAAAGCCCAAAGAAAGGGGAAAGAAAGCCCAAAGAAAGCCCAAAGAAAGGGGAATGAAAGCCCAAATAAAGCCCAAAGAAAGCCAAAGAAAGGGGAAAGAAAGCCCAAAGAAAGCCCAAAGAAAGCCAAAGAAAGCCCAAAGAAAGGGGAAAGAAAGCCCAAAGAAAGCCCAAAGAAAGGGGAAAGAAAGCCCAAAGAAAGGGGAAAGAAAGCCCAAAGAAAGGGAAAGAAAGTCCAAAGAAAGCGGAAAGAAAGCCCAAAGAAAGCCAAAGAAAGCCCAAAGAAAGTGGAAAGAAAGGGGAAAGAAAGCCCAAAGAAAGGAGAAAGAAAGCCCAAGGAAAGCCCAAAGAAAGGGGAAAGAAAGCCCAAAGAAAGGGGAATGACAGCCCAAAAAAGGGGAAAGAAAGCCCAAAGAAAGGGGAAAGAAAGCCCTAAGAAAGGGGAAAGAAAGCCCAAAGAAAGGGGAAAGAAAGCCCAAAGAAAGGGGAAAGAAAGCCCAAAGAAAAGCCAAAGAAAGCCCAAAGAAAGTGGAAAGAAAGGGGAAAGAAAGCCCAGGAAAGCCCAAAGAAAGCCCAAGGAAAGCCCAAAGAAAGGGGAAAGAAAGCCAAAGAAAGGGGAAAGAAAGCCCAAAGAAAGCCCACAGAAAGAGGAAAGAAAGCCCAAAGAAAGGGGAAAGAAAGCCCAAAGAAAGGCCAAAGAAAGCCCAAAGAAAGCGAAAAGAAAGCCCAAAGAAAGCCCAAAGAAAGCCCACAGAAAGGGGAAAGAAAGCCCAAAGAAAGGGGTAAGAAAGCCCAAAGAAAGCCCAAAGAAAGGGGAAAGAAAGCCCAAAGAAAGGGGAATGAAAGCCCAAAGAAAGCCCAAAGAAAGGGGAAAGAAAGCCCAAAGAAACCCCAAAGAAACGGGAAAGAAAGCCCAAAGACACCTCAATGAAAGGGGAAAGAAAGCCCAAAGAAAGGGGAAAGAAAGCCCAAGGAAAGGGGAAAGAAAGCCCAAAGAAAGGGGAAATAAAGTCCAAAGAAAGGGCATAGAAAGCCCAAAGAAGGGGGAAGAAAGCCCAAAGAAAGGGGAAAGAAAGGGGAAAGAAAGCCCAAAGAAAGCCCAAAGAAAGCCAAAAGAAAGCCCAAAGAAAGGGGAAAGAAAGCCCAAAGAAAGGGGAAAGAAAGCCCAAAGAAAGGGGAAAGAAAGCCCAAAGAAAGCCCAAAGAAAGGGGAAAGAAAGCCCAATTAAAGTGGAAACAAAGCCCAAAGAAAGGGGAAAGAAAGGGGAAAGAAAGCCCAAAGAAAGGGGAAAGAAAGGGGAAAGAAAGCCCAAAGAAAGCCCAAAGAAGGCCCAAAGAAAGGGGAAAGAAAGCCAAAGAAAGCCCAAAGAAAGGGGAAAGAAAGCCCTAAGAAAGCCCAAAGAAAGGGGAAAGAAAGCCCAAAGAAAGGGGAAAGAAAGCTCAAAGAAAGCCCAAAGAAAGGGGAAAGAAAGCCCTAAGAAAGCCCAAAGAAAGGGGAAAGAAAGCCCCAAGAAACCCCAAAGAAAGGGGAATGAAAGGGGAAAGAAAGCCCAAAGAAAGGGGAAAGAAAGCCGAAAGAAAGCCCAAAGAAAGGGAAAGAAAGCCCAAAGAAAGCCCAAAGAAAGGGGAAAGAAAGCCCAAAGAAAGGGGAAGAAAGCTCAAAGAAAGCCCAAAGAAAGGGGAAAGAAAGCCCTAAGAAAGCCCAAAGAAATGGGAAAGAAAGCCCAAGAAACCCCAAAGAAAGGGGAATGAAAGGGGAAAGAAAGCCCAAAGAAAGGGGAAAGAAAGCCGAAAGAAAGCCCAAAGAAAGGGGAAAGAAAGCCCAAAGAAAGTGGAAACAAAGCCAAAGAAAGGGGAAAGAAAGGGGAAAGAAAGCCCAAAAAAAAGGGGAAAGAAAGGGGAAAGAAAGGGGAAAGAAAGCCCAAAGAATGCCCAAAGAAAGGGGAAAGAAAGCCCAAAGAAAGCCCAAAGAAAGGGGAAAGAAAGCGCAAAGAAATACCAAAGAAAGGGAAAGAAAGCCCAAAGAAAGGGGATAGAAAGCCCAAAGAAAGGAGAAAGAAAGCCCAAAGAAAGGGGAAAGAAAGCTCAAAGAAAGCGCAAAGAAAGGGGAAAGAAAGCCCAAAGAAAGGGAAAAGAAAGCCCAAAGAAAAGGGAAAGAAAGCCCAAAGAAAGGGGAAAGAAAGCCCAAAGAAAGGGGAAAGAAAGCCCAAAGAAAGGGGAAAGAAATCCCAAAGAAAGGGGAAAGAAAGCCCAAAGAAAGCCCAAAGAAAGTGGAAAGAAAGGGGAAAGAAAACCCAAAGAAAGCCCAAAGAAAGCCCAAAGAAAGTCCAAAGAAAGCCCAAAAAAAGCCCAAGGAAAGCCCAAAGAAAGGGGAAAGAAAGCCCAAAGAAAGGGGAATGACAGCCCAAAGAAAGGGGAAAGGAAGCCCAAAGAAAGGGGATAGAAAGCCCAAAGAAAGGGGAAAGAAAGCCCAAAGAAAGCCCAAAGAAAGGGGAAAGAAAGCACAAAGAAAGCCCAAAGAAAGCCCAAAGAAAGCCCAAAGAATGTGGAAAGAAAGGGGAAAGAAAAACCCAAAGAAAGCCCAAAGAAAGCCCAAAGAATGTGGAAAGAAAGGGGAAAGAAAACCCAAAGAAAGCCCAAAGAAAGCCCAAGGAAAGCCCAAAGAAAGGGGAAAGAAAGCCAAAGAAAGGGGAAAGAAAGCCCAAAGAAAGCCCAAAGAAAGGGAAAGAAAGCCCAAAGAAAGCACAAAGAAGGCCCAAAGAAAGGGGAAAGAAAGCCCAAAGAAAGCCAAAGAAAGCCCAAGGAAAGCCCAAAGAAAGGGGAAAGAAAGCCCAAAGAAAGGGGAAAGAAAGCCCAAAGAAAGGGGAAAGAAAGCCCAAAGAAAGGGGAAAGAAAGCCCAAAGAAAGCCCAAGGAAAGCCCAAAGAAAGGGGAAAGAAAGCCCAAATAAAGGTGAAAGAAAGCCCAAAGAAAGCCCACAGAAAGGGGAAAGAAAGCCCAAAGAAAGGAGAAAGAAAGCCCAAAGAAAGGCCAAAGAAAGCCCAAAGAAAGCCAAAAGAAAGCCCAAAGAAAGCCCAAAGAAAGGGGAAAGAAAGGGGAAAGAAAGCCCAAAGAAAGTGGTACGAAAGCCCAAAGAAAGCCCAAAGAAAGGGGAAAGAAAGCCCAAAGAAAGGGGAATGAAAGCCCAAAGAAAGCCCAAAGAAAGGGGAAAGAAAGCCCAAAGAAACCCCAAAGAAACGGGAAAGAAAGCCCTAAGACACCTCAATGAAAGGGGAAAGCAAAGACCAAGAAAGGGGAAAGAAAGCCCAAGGAAAGGGGAAAGAAAGCCCAAAGAAAGGGGAAATAAAGTCCAAAGAAAGGGGGATAGAAAGCCCAAAGAAAGGGGGAAGAAAGGTGGAAAGAAAGCCCAAAGAAAGCCCAAAGAAAGCCCAAAGAAAGCCCAAAGAAAGCCCAAAGAAAGGGGAAAGAAAGCCCAAAGAAAGGGGAAAGAAAGCCCAAAGAAACCCCAAAGAAAGGGGAATGAAAGGGGAAAGAAAGCCCAAAGAAAGGGGAAAGAAAGCCGAAAGAAAGCCCAAAGAAAGGGGAAAGAAAGCCCAAAGAAAGTGGAAACAAAGCCCAAAGAAAGGGGAAAGAAAGGGGAAAGAAAGCCCAAAGAAAGGGGAAAGAAAGGGGAAAGAAAGGGGAAAGAATGCCCAAAGAAAACCCAAAGAAAGCCCAAAGAAAGGGGAAAGAAAGCCCAAAGAAAGCCTACAGAAAGGGGAAAGAAAGCACAAAGAAATACCATAGAAAGGGGAAAGAAAGCCCAAAGAAAGGGGATAGAAAGCCCAAAGAAAAGGGAAAGAAAGCCCAAAGAAAGGGGAATGACAGCCCAAAGAAAGGGGAAAGAAAGCCCAAAGAAAGGGGAAAGAAAGCCCAAAGAAAGGAGAAAGAAAGCCCAAAGAAAGGGGAAAGAAAGCCCAAAGAAAGCCCAAAGAAAGCCCAAAGAAAGTGGAAAGAAAGCCCAAAGAAAGCCCAAAGAATGCCCAAAGAAAGCCCAAGGAAAGCCCAAAGAAAGGGGAAAGAAAGCCCAAAGAAAGGGGAATGACAGCCCAAAGAAAGGGGAAAGAAAACCCAAAGAAAGGGGAAGGAAAGGCCAAAGAAAGGGGAAAGAAAGCCCAAAGAAAGGGGAAAGAAAGCCCAAAGAAACCCCAAAGAAACGGGAAAGAAAGGGGAGAGAAAGAACAAAGAAAGGGGAATGAAAGCCCAAAGAAAGCCCAAAGAAAGGGGAAAGAAAGCCCAAAGAAAGTGGAAACAAAGCCCAAAGAAAGGGGAAAGAAAGCCCAAAGAAACCCCAAAGAAAGGGGAAAGAAAGCCCAAAGACACCCCAATGAAAGGGGAAAGAAAGCCCAAAGAAAGGGGAAAGAAAGCCCAAGGAAATGGAAAGAAAGCCCAAAGAAAGGGGAAATAAAGCCCAAAGAAAGGAGAAAGAAAGCCTAAAGAAAGGGGAAGAAAGCCCAAAGAAAGCCCAAAGAAAGGGGAAAGAAAGGGTAAAGAAAGCCAAAGAAAGCACAAAGAAAGCCCAAAGAAAGGGGAAAGAAAGCCCAAAGAAAGGGAAAGAAAGCCCAAAGAAAGGGGAAAGAAAGCCCAAAGAAATGGGAAAGAAAGGGGAAAGAAAGCCCAAAGAAAGGGGAAACAAAGCCCAAAGAAAGGGGAAAGAAAGGGGAAAGAAAGCCCAAAGAAAGGGGAAGGAAAGGGGAATGAAAGCCCAAAGAAAGCCCAAAGAAAGGGGAAAGACAGCCCAAAGAAAGCCCAAAGAAAGGGGAAAGAACGTCCAAAGAAAGGGGAAAGAAACCCCAAAGAGGGGGGAAAGAAAGCCCAAAGAAAGCCCAAAGAAAGCCAAAAGAAAGCCCAAAGAAAGGGGAAAGAAAGCCCAAAGAAAGGGGATAGAAAGCCCAAAGAAACCCCAAAGAGTGGGGAAAGAAAGGGGAAAGAAAGCCCAAAGAAAGGGGAAGGAAAGCCCAAAGAAAGCCCAAAGAAAGTGGAAACAAAGCCCAAAGAAAGGGGAAAGAAAGAGGAAAGAAAGCCCAAACAAAGCCCAAGGAAAGCCCAAAGAAAGGGGAAAGAAAGCCCAAAGAAAGCCCAAGGAAAGGGGAAAGAAAGCCCAAAGAAAGGGGATAGAAAGCCCAAAGAAAGGAGAAAGAAAGCCCAAAGAAAGGGGAAAGAAAGCTCAAAGAAAGGGGAAAGAAAGCCCAAAGAAAGGGGAAAGAAAGCCCAAAGAAAGGGGAAAGAAAGCCCAAAGAAAGGGGAAAGAAAGCCCAAAGAAAGGGGAAAGAAAGCCCAAAGAAAGCCCAAAGAAAGCCCAAAGAAAGTGGAAAGAAAGGGGAAAGAAAACCCAAAGAAAGCCCAAAGAAAGCCCAAAGAAAGCCCAAAAAAAGCCCAAGGAAAGCCCAAAGAAAGGGGAAAGAAAGCCCAAAGAAAGGGGAATGACAGCCCAAAGAAAGGGGAAAGGAAGCCCAAAGAAAGGGGATAGAAAGCCCAAAGAAAGGGGAATGACAGCCCAAAGAAAGCCCAAAAAAAGGGGAAAGAAAGCCCAAAGAAAGCCCAAAGAAAGCCCAAAGAATGTGGAAAGAAAGGGGAATGAAAACCCAAAGAAAGCCCAAAGAAAGCCCAAGGAAAGCCCAAAGAAAGGGGAAAGAAAGCCCAAAGAAAGGGGAAAGAAAGCCCAAAGAAAGCCCAAAGAAAGGGGAAAGAAAGCCCAAAGAAAGCCCAAAGAAGGCCCAAAGAAAGGGGAAAGAAAGCCCAAAGAAAGCCAAAGAAAGCCCAAAGAAAGTGGAAAGAAAGGGAAAGAAAGCCCAAAGAAAGCCCAAAGAAAGCCCAAGGAAAGCCCAAAGAAAGGGGAAAGAAAGCCCAAAGAAAGGGGAAAGAAAGCCCAAAGAAAGGGAAAAGAAAGCCCAAAGAAAGCCCAAGGAAAGCCCCAAAGAAAGGGGAAAGAAAGCCCAAATAAAGGTGAAAGAAAGCCCAAAGAAAGCCCACAGAAAGGGGAAAGAAAGCCCAAAGAAAGGAGAAAGAAAGCTCAAAGAAAGGCCAAAGAAAGCCCAAAGAAAGCCAAAAGAAAGCCCAAAGAAAGCCCAAAGAAAGGGGAAAGAAAGGGGAAAGAAAGCCCAAAGAAAGGGGTAAGAAAGCCCAAAGAAAGCCCAAAGAAAGGGGAAAGAAAGCCCAAAGAAAGGGAATGAAAGCCCAAAGAAAGCCCAAAGAAAGGGGAAAGAAAGCCCAAAGAAACCCCAAAGAAACGGGAAAGAAAGCCCTAAGACACCTCAATGAAAGGGGAAAGAAAGCCCAAAGAAAGGGGAAAGAAAGCCCAAGGAAAGGGGAAAGAAAGCCCAAAGAAAGGGGAAATAAAGCCAAAGAAAGGGGATAGAAAGCCCAAAGAAAGGGGGAAGAAAGCCTAAAGAAAGGGGAAAGAAAGGTGGAAAGAAAGCCCAAAGAAAGCCCAAAGAAAGCCCAAAGAAAGCCCAAAGAAAGGGGAAAGAAAGCCCAAAGAAAGGGGAAAGAAAGCCAAAGAAACCCCAAAGAAAGGGGAATGAAAGGGGAAAGAAAGCCCAAAGAAAGGGGAAAGAAAGCCGAAAGAAACCCAAAGAAAGGGGAAAGAAAGCCCAAAGAAAGTGGAAACAAAGCCCAAAGAAAGGGGAAAGAAAGGGGAAAGAAAGCCCAAAGAAAAGGGAAAGAAAGGGGAAAGAAAGCCCAAAGGAAGCCCAAAGAAAGGGGAAAGAAAGCGCAAAGAAATACCATAGAAAGGGGAAAGAAAGCCCAAAAGAAAGGGGATAGAAAGCCCAAAGAAAGGAGAAAGAAAGCCCAAAGAAAGGGGAAAGAAAGCTCAAAGAAAGCCCAAAGAAAGGGGAAAGAAAGCCCAAAGAAAGGGAAAAGAAAGCCCAAAGAAAAGGGAAAGAAAGCCCAAAGAAAGGGGAAAGAAAGCCCAAAGAAAGGGGAAAAAAAGCCCAAAGAAAGGGGAAAGAAAGCCCAAAGAAAGGGGAAAGAAAGCCCAAACAAAGCCCAAACAAAGGGGAAAGAAAGCCCAAAGAAAGGGGAAAGAAAGCCCAGAGAAAGCCCAAAGAAAGACCAAGAAAGCCCAAAGAAAGGGAAAGAAAGCCCAAAGAAAGGGGAATGACAGCTCCAAAGAAAGGGAGAAAGAAAGCCCAAAGAAAGGGGAAAGAAAGCCCAAAGAAAGGGGAAAGAAAAGCCCAAAGAAAGCCCAAAGAAAGGTGAAAGAAAGGGGAAAGAAAGCCCAAAGAAAGGGGTAAGAAAGCGCAAAAAAAGCCCAAAGAAAGGGGAAAGGAAGCCCAAAGAAAGGGGATAGAAAGCCCAAAGAAAGGGGAAAGAAAGCCCAAAGAAAGCCCAAAGAAAGGGGAAAGAAAGCCCCAAGAAAGCCCAAAGAAAGCCCAAAGAAAGTGGAAAGAAAGGGGAAAGAAAACCCAAAGAAAGCCCAAAGAAAGCCCAAGGAAAGCCCAAAGAAAGGGGAAAGAAAGCCCAAGGAAAGGAAAAGAAAGCCCAAAGAAAGCCCAAGGAAAGGGGAAAGAAAGCCCAAAGAAATCCCAAAGAAGGCCCAAAGAAATGTGAAAGAAAGCCCAAAGAAAGGGGAAAGAAAGCCCAAAGAAAGGGGAATGACAGCCCAAGAAAGGGGA